>NC_056731.1:98776375-98853875 GCF_019279795.1 Protopterus annectens | reverse complement strand
CACTTCTGCACTGTCTCCCTCAGTAGAGGGAGTTGTGGTCATGACATTTTTTTTATTTTCTGCAAACACATGTACGATGCTTACCTGTGATGCAATAAAATCTCAACACTAGTATATTCTGGACATGTGCTGTTTTTCTCTATCCTGAGCAGAAGTTATATATCAACCCCTAATGGAAGCCAGGTCTAATTGCAACATGCCAAGCTTTCACTGTCAAATGCCTATAAAAGACTGTACTCAATGCTTATGTATAAAATGTCATATTTCAGCTGAGCAAATGGAGTACTGCAACTGTTATCCTTTTGCACAAGGGTGGTCTATCCACAGACCCAGGAAAATATTAGCCTATAAGCCTCATTAGTTTCATATGGCCATGGAAAGAATAATCATAGACATGATAAATAATGACATAGGAAACCTTCAGAGATTGGATCCAACCCAGTTTGGTTTCATCAATGGCAAGTCATGCCTTCTCAACCTGGTGACCTTCTGTTCCAGAGATGTTCTTAAAATATGTAAATTTTGATCACTTTAATATAATTTGGTACTCTATTCAATGCATCAGCTACTCTTTCAGAGGACCAATTACCATAGGTTACCTGATGATTCTCTACTACTGCTTGATAAACCCAAACATTACCAGAGGTAGTTTGGTTCTATTTACCCAAATAAGATCTCTACCTAAATAACTAGATGAGACACTGTACACGTTCAAATATTTTAATCTTTCATAATAACAACAATGTTCACATCCATGGATGCCCTGATATTATTTATTAATTAATTATTTATTTATTGACATTTGTTGACCGGGAAAGTCCACTGGGCCCCACAACCCATTTTCAGAGGAAGCCTGGGGAGAAAAGCTCCACACAATCACAGAATTTTTTACATAGCATCAGCTTAAGTTTGAAAGTCAAGAAAGTTAAATATACAAAGACAAATATATATTATAGTGGTATACAATACAAGAAAATAAACCCAGTGTGTTAAAGTTTTAGTAATTCTGTTTGTATATTCTCATAAGTAAGAATACTGTTTAATCAATTCTATTTATTCAGTCACAGAAATAAAGAAAGCAAGAGAGACTGGATATGAAGACAGATAGTGTAAATTGCAACTATATTAAGTTAGTAAAAGTATTTGTAGTGTATAGTGGCCAAAACATTTAAGGTTGTTTAATCATATGACTACAAGAACAGACAGGATTATTGAGAGTGTTATTTATGCAAATGTAAATGTTTTTAAAGAGTCTAGCTGGGTTACAGAGAGAGAGAGTGCATTCCAAAGTTGGCAGCAGCATGAGAACAGAGACATTGTCCAGCTCTTTTGTTGGGTTTAGTTATGGTTATGAGTCATTTGCTAGAGGTACTCTTTCCAGTTTAGTCATGCTTATTTTTGATATAAGGTTTCCATATTATTATTCCATGATCTAGTTTGAATCTAATGTAACTTGCAAACAATAATGCTATAATTTCTGATTTCCTAATCTTTATAACTCTTTTTATACAGCCTGTTGTTTTATAAATGTTATTAATCAATTGGTTGATATGATCAGAAAAACTCATAGATGGAGCTACCCATATACCCAGGTCCTTAAATGTATCTCCAGTTTCAGATACTGTGCTGCATTAAATATTAGGGACTGTGGGGTTGGTATAATGATTAAGGCATTTACCTCACAGACACAAGGTAGAGGGCTTGATTCCCACCTTTGGAAGTGAAATTGGTAAAACTTAAAATAGCCCACAAGGACAGCTAGGCTAGAATTTACCTGTGAACCTATTTGCCCTTCTGTCTAGATCTCACAAATCTATATGCTTAGATTTCAATATATTTATCAGTATATTATTCTCCTGCACCCAAATGGTCAAATTTAGCCAAGATCTTGTCCTTTCTGTACCAAATGTAATCAATTCACCCATTTTCAAGTCATCTGTTTACCAACTGTAGAACACCTCAGATGAAAAAGATAGATCTGAAAAACACAGTCTAAAGAAATATGGGCCTATAGAGAGCTTGTGGGACACCCTGTAAGTTTGTGCCGATGTATTCTCATGTCATTATTATTAATTCCGTCTCCTGCCTGTACTTTGTTTGGGTTATTTTTGCATAGTTCTTTTTCAGTAATACCTGATTTCATGGGTTCCCATCAGCATCTCGAAAGCTGACAATATCGAATATGATAATGTCGCCTTGAGAATGCTGAAAGTGCAGAACGTCGAATGGGTAAACGGAAATCTCCATAAGGGAAGATTTCCATTTACTTCAATGTAGTGTGGTCTCGGAGTTGGTATATTTAAGTAGCGGGGGGTGTGGGGGTGCAGGGGGGCTTGTCTCCCTGCCTACACCCTTTAGTCTTTTTTTTTTGTATCGACATTCGAAAATTGAATAGTTTGATCATGTCAGTTTGACATTTAGTGATTCGAACTATTCAATTTTCGAAATGCTGATATAGACCCAATTTAATTTCAGTATCTATAGTTATCTGGATGTCACTAGCACAATTTACCACCCACTTTATGGAGCCAAACTGTTCAGTATAACATTTTGTAAATATATTTATAATATATTCTGTTTGAGAATAAATTTTAGAATCTACACAGAATTTATCAATTTGTATGTCTTTATTTCTACCACATTTTATGTATCCATAAAATGGTTTCCTATTATGTATATTATCTTTGTATAAATTCTGTTAAAACTTTTTCCTGATCTTGTCTTACACAGTGCTTACACAGTGTTTAATTTGTCTGTCCAGTTTGTTTATTCCAGTTTTCAAAGTTATAGTTCAACCTTCTTTCCATTTCTTATACTTTTTATCTGTCACTTTAATTAACTATCTTTTACTTATAGAAATATATCTTCCTGATCTTATGTGCCTAGAACCTGATGCTAAACATTTTTTATTTTATTTATTTTTTTTGCATTCAAACAATTTCCATTTAAAAACTTGCCACATTTCGTCCACATTTTTTCCACTGAATGCATCATTCCAATTGGTTTTACATAGCGACTGTTTTTCTCCTATATAGTCTATTGTTAAGCTTCTGTGCATTGGTTTAGCCTTCAGTTTGGCAGAATTATCGGGCAGTAATTTAACCTTTGTAACCCCATGATTACTACACATCAGCTGTGGTAAATCCTGACATAAAGTAAAAGTCATTTTCTTAGGAACACAAGCAACGTCTAGTATGTTCCATTCCCTGGTAAGTTTGTTTACAATTTGCAGCAATTGTTGCTCCTTAACATATATTGCAAATAATTTCCTTAATAACATTGTTGAATCAATATAATTCTGGACTGTTTCTGATAAATTTAAGTCATCAGCTACTATAATTTTCACTCCTGTGGCTACTGCAAGAAATGTACGAATTCCTCTACGACATCAGCACTTAACTTTGGTGGTCTATACACTCCAACAATTGTTATCTGTTACAGGGTTATCATTATTGTCACAGTTACACAATGTACAGTATTGGTGCTATAATCAAACATGTAAAATCATTGGTCTCATAATCTTTAATCCCTTGAATGTCTATTACAGTTAAAATGTTTATTCCCTGCCAGAACTGGTTTCCAGTAATTGTTCTTCAACAATGTTTCACAAACAATAACATCAATTTTGTATTTTGTGTAATGTTGCAAATTTTTCAATAAAAATACTTTACTACTAATGCTCCTAACATTAACAACCAGCACAGTACATCGTGTTCCTATCTGAAAACTGTTACTTTTCTGACCTAGGAAAATCCTGTCTTTTATTTGTCAAATATAGCAATATATCTGCTGCAAAAACTTTCTTCCCTTGTATTGATTGCATTTCCCCTGACAAGCATAACAGCATTCAGTGTTCATTATCCTCTTTGCAAATGTAAGGATCAGTTCCTCTAACAAGTGAATTTCCAATTACTAGTATTTCATTTCTGACCAGATCTGAATAATCTCCTACTTTAATTCAGTTATGCCTGCTCTAGCAATTTTATATAAATGAATGATCTTCATCAAAATTAGTCTTATTAATCTGTTTTCAGTGCTTATTTTATTTGCTGTCATACAATTTTTATCCAGCAGTCTTTGTACTTCCACATCCTGAGCCATATTGCCAGTTTTGCTCTTTCCCCTCTTTTATTTCTTCCAGTAAAGTTATTTAGTCCTTCCAAGTTCAAAATTGGTTTCTTCCTTTAAGCAGCCCCTTGAATCTCTTGTTCTAACTCCTCTGTTGGACAAGTGATGCCATTTTCTGTAGACCGAATGTTCTGGGCTTGAACAATGTTATTAGTCCCTGTAAGCTGTGTGCTATATAGCAAGGTATTGTCCTTTTAAATATATATTCTTATTGTATTATACACATTAATAAATTTATGTTTCTTCCTAGTAATTTCTTGTGAACTTCTTTTCTTTTTTATTTTCTTCTGCATGCATTGAATCTGCATATTTTTGAATACATATATCCTGAATTCTAAACTTGTCATCTGCAGTGTCATGTTTAATAGGGATTAAATGATCTTTACTGGCAGTGGACACTTCCTTTCCTAAATGTGTTCTATTTTCATATTGTCTAATATTGTTTATCTCAGCAGTCTAGTCATTAATATATATATATATATTTATAAATAACAAAGTTCAATATACCTCCAAAAGACTAGACTGGGAGACCAAAAAACAGCAAAATTCTTTAAGTAAAAAAGTAGAAGGAATCCCAGAAGACAAAGCTGTAGCACAATTCTTTTAATAAAAACAAACCTTGACAACAAATAGTGAGTGTTTTTCACCGAAGTGCTTCTTCAGACAAATAACATCACAGCAAAACACATTTATATAGTAAAACAGCAGTCAGCAATTATTAAAATGAGCAATTATCGCTTAACTAAATCCCTTTATTTTAGAATGGGTTTTAAAGAACCCCTGTCATTGAGGCTAGGTTTCCTTTCAGCACCAAACCTCAAAGCCACTGAAGTTCTCTCTGTTCAGTATAATTCTTTAAATCACCACTTCTGGGATTGTTAAACACTACCTCCATTACTTTAAAAACAAAACTATGTTGCAAGTCCGATTCTAACACATGTTTAGCTAAAGCATTTGTAGCATCACACTTTTTTTATGGCATAAAGATGCTCACAAATCCTCTCAAAGAGCATTCTGTTGGTTTTTCCTATATAGTAACTGTTGCAATCTTTGCAGGTAGCTAAATAAACCAGGTTTTTGGTCTTACAATTAATATTAACTTGTAAGAAAAAAGTTTGTCCAGAGACAGGGTGTATAAATTCATTAGTACCATCTATATGAACACAGTATCTACAACTGCCACAGGGACGAGTCCCTGTAAAAGACTGTGATCGGGGGAACTTATTGTAACTGTCTCTGCAACAGAGACGTTGTTTCAAAGATTTTTTTATTTTTTATAATTAATCAGGGGTTTCTCACCTACCAAGTCACTAATACAAGAGTCTGAGGTTAGAATTCCCCAATTAGAATAGATAACATAATTGACCTGCTTAATGTCACCAGCAAATGACAGGGTCCGGGGAATACATCCACCTCACTGTTGACATGGTTCCCTATCAAAATAGTCACCATCTTCAGAAAAGTATGGCTTAGCCCTCCCTGTCCTAAGATTCATGACTTATTTTGTCATTGTGTCCACTTCAACATTGCTATAGCCTCTAGTCAGGAACTCATTCGAAAGAGTACCCAAATCTGCTAGAAAACCTTCTTCAGTGTTATTCAATCTTGACATCCTCATCCCTTGTCCCTTCAAAACATTCCTATACATATGTGTCGGATGCATGCTATTACACTGTAATAATGTGTTCTGTCTACAAGACTTTCTAAATAGCCTAGTTGTAAAATTACCTGTAGCTTCCTTATTAATCTTAACATCCAAGAAAACTACTTCTTCCAAAGATACAGAAGAAGTGAACCTTAGAAAGTAGGTGGCACTATTCAACTAGTCCAAGAACTCATTCAACTGTTGGTTGTCACCCTTCCAAAAAAGTATGACATCATCAACAAACCTTCTATAAAATATAGCTGAAGTATTGTAATGAGTACCAAAAACATAGTGTTCTTCCCAATGAGCCAATACCATATTAGCGTAGCTATTAGCACATGATGTGCCCATAGCTGCACCCTTTTTCTGTAAATAATATGTATTCTGGAACATAAACACATTATTTTCAAGAATAACTTCCAAAAACAAACACAAAGGATCAGTGTGTTTCAAATCATAACGACTGTGTTTTAACAAGTATTGTTTAACCATAATGATGCCATCATTATTAGGGATGCAGGTAAACAGGGATTCAACATCTAAGGTCACTGTCTCTCTCTCTCTCTATATATATATATATATATGTATATATATATATATATATATATATATATATATATATATATATATATATATATAAATATGTATCAATATTTTTCCAAGCTAAGCCAATTGCATAATGCAATCATCCTCAATAAGTCAAGATTTACTATTAATAACAGTAAGCAAACCATCCAACTTTTGGCATAAGGAAAGCAAGTCCCCAGTGTTATCAGGTTTTACCTTTATATGCGCATAGCATTTAGTACAGTAGGGCAAGACACTTGTCCTGTGGCAAATCAGTAATGGCATACTTAAGTAAAGAATCTATTCTCAGCTACAAACAATTAAAGAATTTTAAAAGAAAAGAAAAATTAAAACCAGTGACCACAGACTTCATAGAAGTTAAAACAATTAGGAATTTAAGTCATGATGTATGAGGAAGTCGTATTTAGATGCATACATCAACTTCTACACCATCTAATAGATAACCAGCTATTGTCTTCAACCCAATATGGCTTCCATTCTCACCACAGCACATCTACTGCTTTGTTCAATTCTGTTAATACTGTCTACTTCCTAAATGCTGGAAGCCTACTTTCCACTAACTTCCTAGACTTATTAAAATCTTTTAATTCTGTCTTCCAATGGAAACTCTTATATAAACCCTCATCCTCAGGGCTCACTAACTCTTCATTGCAATGGTGTCATATCTACCTGTCAAACAGAGCACAAGTAGTGAATTGGAAAATGATTTCTCCACATTCTTGCCAGTAAGTATTGGTTTTCCATAACGGTCTATACTACACTCTGCACTTTTCAACATATTCAACAATGACCTCTGCACTGCTACTCTAGTTCAATTCTCTTATGACTTGATCCTAATCTTCTCTGTCAATCTCTTTCTAAACTCCAAGACTTTATACAACAATCCTTCTTATTGACTGAAACATGGCTAAACAATTCACAACTACTTCTAAACCCTAAAAACTAAATTATTGCTCTTCATTCCAAAATATATCTCTCTGTCAAAACCACAGCATTCACTATCATCTCTGCCAAAACAACATGGTAGAACAACTAAGCCAGACAAAATTTTTGGGTGTCATCATAGATGACCACTTGAAATTTGACCACCAGGTGTTACACAAGGTTAAAAAAAAAATCAAATGAAAGGTACATTATACACAGCAACATTATACACAGCAAAAAACTATTTCATTAACATGGTCAGAAGAAGTATGTCCTCTATCTACTTATTGCAATCTCTTCTCTGTGCTGCTCCAATCCTCACTAACCTTCAGTTTTCACAACTCTCCAAACTTGAGCAAGGTTATAATAAACTAGCCAAATTTGCAGTAAACTATAACAATATAACATCGTTTACTATCAATATGTCAAAAGTTAAAAAAAAAACAGTACAAAACAGCAAAGTGTTGTACCAAAACCGCAACTAACCTAACGGCCCTATTGTCGAAAAGCAGCCATTAATACCGAAAATGTCGACAATGATATTTTATGGCATTAACAATAATGCCACCCTTACCATAACTCCCTAATCCATACACCTAACATCCCGTTTATGCAGGGGGCAAACCACCCTGACCCCCACACACCCCCAACTTAATATTCCAACTCCAACATCACACTACAGTGAGAAAAGGGATGTATTTCCCTAACTGCATTGTACTATGATCCCTTTACATGAGCGAACATTATATTTGCGAATGCACAGTCCATTCACAAATATGATGTTCGCTCATGTAACCTGCACACATATGAAGTATTCGAACATCTGTTGTTCAAATACTTCATAGCCGTGCAATTGCACGGCAACATTTTAATGGTAAACCATAGAACGCACCATTGCCTAGCCCTCAGAGAATTAAATTAGTTAGAACTATCACATCACATAGTGCTTTCTCAGCTAGCTACAGTACTCAGACTTCTTTTAAAGCCAGACTCCAGGCCTTAATAATTTACTACAACACTACACCCAATAGAATTTTACACCCTAGAAAAAAAAATCACTAATCACTTTGACCAAATCACTGAAGGTGAGTTTCTACATTCAAATAATATATCTAAATTACAGACACACATCCCACTACCACTGAAATCTATTTAGAATGCAAACTCATTTAAAAGACAATTAAAATTTCACTTATTAGATCAATGGATCTGTTCCAGTACATCTCCAGGGTAAATGCGACTGTTATCTGGTGCTTGCCATATTATCAAACCAGTTCTCTTCATTCCAAATCCTATGCCCCAAATCAGTCTTTACCAATACCTGAATAGTTTTACTAGCATCTCCCAGACTGATACATTGTTTTGTGCCACTGCTCACCCCACCTCTATATTTCTGATATAAACCTCATGGTAAGGTTGTGACAAAAGGAAATACTGTCAGCCCAGCTAGCTGGAATTTTGTAAATAATTATGTCATTTGTGAATATCAATATGATTTATATAGAAGTGTGACAAAGGGAGATACTACCAGCACAGTTAAACGGAACTTTGTAAATAATTATATGTCATATGTGAATATCAACACGATTTATATAAGATGTTTGTGTTACAAATATATTAGAGCTGTATGTTATATAAGATGGTTTATACAGATATGTGTGCTGAAGAGGCATTTTACAAAGTGCTGTTTGAAATGTATCTACATTGTACCATACTGGAATAGAACAGAAATGTACTACATACACTATTATATCTGTTTAAATGTATATTTTAACAGTGGAAACTGGAATACAGGAGGTTAACTTCAGAAAAATAACTGAAATTAAATTACTTTATGGCTAGGCCATAAAAAGATTTTGTCTTTTAATTTCATTTCAGCAAGGAGACACAATGTCTAAAACTAGAGAGCTCTCTGTATTGTCTTGGAAGTGTTTTATTTTTTATGACTTCCACCATTTGCCAAAGATCTGAGGAAAAGCCATTGTCTATCCATTTCTCAGGTAGATACTAAATGCTACCAGCTGCCATCAATGGTTGTTTTGGGGCCTGGGAACTAGGAGTCAGATGACAAGCAATGATGTCATTCTGCAAGTTATCCCAGCAGTAATATTTGAGAAATTAATTTGAGAACTCTCTGAGAAGAGAGAGAGAGAGACAGCATTCTGTATTCTGTCTTGGACCTAGTAAGATCAAGATCCACTCACCACATTTGCCTTGCTCTAATGAAGTAAGTTACTAAGGAATAGTCTAATTCTCTTAGATATAGTCAGGAATATAGCAAAGCTTAGCTTAGGTATTTTATTTATTTATTTGAGACTGTCCTGCACTGTTGTTTTAAATATTTCCTGTGATTTTGAACTCTGATGTCACTGTAAATATATATTTAGTATTGTCTTGTTCTTTTATTATTTATTATTAAATATATTTAAACATTTAATTGTAACTGATCTGTGTAGAGATATTTCACTTCTGAGCGTACTTGCATGTTTATCTGGTGACACTGTGGGCTACTCCTAATAGCCTTGCTCTTGGTCAAACTACCATTTGTATTAATAGTAACATTACACAGTAAGACTGGACACCCTTTGTTAAGGGCCTTAAAGTAGCTGATAAGAAGTGGCTGGTGGAAGTGATAACTACCATATAGTCTGAGAAAAGGAGGCATAGCTAGTAAACCTGTGCCAGCCTTTTCAAGGTGTGTGTGTGTGTGTGTGTGTGTGTGTGTGTGTGTGTGTGTGTGTGTGTGTGTGTGTGTGTGTGTGTGTATATAAATCAAACCATAAGGAGTGTATGTGTCAGCTCCTTGGGCAGGGACACTAATCACTGGTTGGACAGAGAGGGTGCTGGAGGTCTTGGCTTGGCCACTCAGCTGAGATGTCAACCTATAGCTGTGTCAGTGGGGAGTTTTATTGGGGATATGGACATAGAGGGAGAAACCAGCCCCAGGCTGACTGTCTGCACTTAGAAACTGCACTTGATGCAGAGAGCTGCATCTGGAAATACTGTGTATTTACTTGTCATCCTGTCAGTGTATGCCTCCCACTGTTGCTAGTGGTGAGGATTGAGGCTCCTTGATTACTGGTTCAGTGGTGGGGTGTCACATAGGCATTTATATAATTGTCTCTTAACCTGCTTTACATCCCACCTCTTAACTACAATATTAATTTCTGCCCTACCTAGTTCCTTCCTTCAACTCCATTTCTTTGAATTTTTAAGTTGGGGGATATGTATATGTGAAAGTTAAAGTATATGTACTAAGTGGAGAACCATATGGACACAGACCCCCCCTAAAATTCATCAAACAGCCCCTCACAGGTACCTGAACAAGTAGGGCAAACCCTAAGAAAAGAAATGAGGACATGTTGGAACTAGGGGTCCAACAGTCCTTGGGCCGTACTAATTGTGTGAGTGCCAAACAGATTTAGCAGTACTAGATTCTGTATGGACTACAGAAAACTGTACAGATGTATAGATTCATAGATTCTTAGACTGTTGCTAGGCTAACAACCCGGGGGCATTTATAAGTCTAGCCAAGTTTTCCTAAAAAAATAATGATGTCCTGTATCCAAATAGGACATTGTGGGCCAGGCATTTATAAGCTACCTGTATACATAAGGGGTGTGGGTTCCAGGCCTGGTGTAAATTTCCTATTCCACATCCACTGGTCTAGGTTGCATTAAACTGGGTAATAGACAAACCCAGCTTCACACAGATGGGAAGGCTGTTCCATAGGATGGGCAATCTTTGGGGCACATATCTGTCTCTTCAGCATGTTCTGTTTAATTCACAGACACAATTTAGGTTCCCAGACCTTGTATTGTTAGTACTCTTTGATTTGCTAATATGTAGGAGATTCATAAGTGTGGGTTTGTGGATGCGTTGTAAGCCAGGCATTGATCACCCCTCAGGAATCTATAGGAGACTGCGTAGAGGGTAAGGGCTTTAAGGTGGTCTGCATATGGCAGGTTTGTTATGCCTTGCAGTATTTTTGTAAAGACCCTCTGAGGTCACTGTAGTTGCTGCATATGCCTGGTCAGGTACATACCAAAGGGAGCACTGTACGCTATGACTGGTCTGATAAGGATAGAGTACAGTGGGATAATGACATCTTTGGACCTAGATGCCATAATCTTACTTATAAGTTGTGCAACATAAAAGGGTTTCCTCACCACTGTGGCCATGTGGTAGTCAAAGGTAAGGCTACTATCCACATGTGTACCCAGGTCCCTGATAACTGGGTCGACTCTTAGGGGAGTATTATCAAAATGGTAATTAGCCAGGATGGTTGACTTCCCAAAGGGTACAGTCAGGCAGAGGCAGATTCTTACTCCTTGCCCATGACTGATGAAGGCTTAGAGCAGATAGGTGGGACTACGTGTATAAACACCATTGATATGAGCAACGATTACAGGCAGGTAGCATTGACACCATTCACCAGAGAGAGGGCAGCATTTGTGACCTCATTTGGCTTATATGAATTTACAAAAATGCTGATTGTAATGAAGAATACACTAATGACTTTCCAGGGGCTGGCAGATCACATCCTAGCAGCAGCAGGACATTATGCCTCTGCTTACCTAGATGACATTGCCACCTACAGTATGTCACAGGCAGAATACATTCAGCATGTCAGAGAGATGTTGGGCAGACTGAAAAGGGCAGGGCTGTCAGGTGGGTATGGCAGAGCTATCACATCTGGATCCCAGAGCAGGTGGTGGAAATAATAGAACTGAACCAGCCAAGATCAGGGTTGTTTGGGAATGATCGACCCTTACCTACCCTTACTAGCAATAAAAAGGTGAGAGTATGGGGTAATGTGTCAAAAGACTACACCTTCATCTCAGGCTTTATTTCCTGGTGGATGCTTCCAGAAGACTTGCTTCAGATTCCTATGAGGGGAAAATTGTGGTGCTTGGTGGATGCCAGGCTAGAGAAAATTGATTTAAAATATACCCTGGGATTCTTTAACACCTACACTAAGTGTACTTAAGTGTATACCATTCTGGGTGAATAGATAACACAAGCATAATTCATACCTCCTTCCTCCTAATTTTAGTTTTCCTACTGCTTTTTCTTGCAACCTTAAATATCAAAGGGAGTTCATGAAGGCGACCACAAAGTTTAGACTACATGTGCACTTAATGTAATCTTTCTGAGTGACTAGAAAGCACAGAAAAATGTGGTAGGGATGTTCTTGAATACAGATTGTGTGCACTTATTGTAGGCATTAATATATGTGGCCCATAATGTATTTTTTCTTTCTTATTATAGACTACTGGCACCTTTGTAAAAAATATTTGTGCTCTGGTTTATACTGCAAAATGTGTTTTTCTTGTGGTCTGAGAATGTATGAACTCTTCTTTCTTTGGTATGAAATGTATGTTTGATATGCAAAGTGTAACTTTTTGCTGTTTCTGTTGAAGGGTTTAATTATTTGCAAATACTTAAGTCACACAAAGATTTGGCAACAGTGAAAATAAAAGTTGTAGAAATGCATTTACAAAGTACTTCAACAAAGCAGCTCTCCAGAACTGTGAAAGGAAGCAATCATTAATATGCACACAGTTAACAGATATTTACTGGTAGCTAGTCTATTGTTCCTCTGTGTAAGGGACAGGAACTAATATAAGCTGATGTAAATACCCTGTTTTGCATAAGGAAAACAAATGATGTAATCTGATAGTTTCTGGGTTCTGGTGAGCAAAAATGTATACATATATATTTTTGATCTGAAGGCCTAAAACCAGGGAAGATTTTTTCTTTTGTACATTGTTCTTGAAAACATTTTTAAATATCTTTTTAAATAGTGATATGAGTGCATGATTATCTCATCATTGAATAAGTGCTCCATTGAATGCATACAAAAAGAGCAATGCTTTTAGATTGAATCCAAAAAGCCTGAATTAAAAAAAAACACCTTTTGCAAGGGCAAGCCCCCTGCACTACTCACGTCCCTGCTAATTATATATACCAATGCTGAGATCACATAACAGCAAATCAAAATTAAATGCACCAGTGCCACAAGCCACACAACCCAACTCTCAAGAATTCCACAAGGGATGAAATAAATAAAGAACATTATCAAAGTTAAGCACTTTCATCCCAAAAAAATCAGGACTTTGTCAGATGTCACATGTTCAAATAAACCCATTTAGTAGTCACATGATTATAATATTATGTAGGATTAAAGTGCACTTGCCCACTATAAAAAAATAAATTATTTATAATACAAATAAAACTCTTCTTGTGTTGTAAAAGTGACATTCTGATAAAAAAAATG
Source organism: Protopterus annectens (assembly GCF_019279795.1). Classification (NCBI taxonomy): domain Eukaryota; kingdom Metazoa; phylum Chordata; order Ceratodontiformes; family Protopteridae; genus Protopterus; species Protopterus annectens. The sequence goes on along the minus strand of NC_056731.1, from coordinate 98,840,310 downwards.
TTTTGTTAGCATCCCATCATTCCATACAACATAATTAAAAACAAGTAAGCATTTATAAAAACATACACACACAATACAGAAGAAATTCCATATTTGCTAAAATTCATAATTTGGCAGCTCATAATTTTAACACAGTATTATTAGATATCATCTCTTTTAACTCAGGAAAGTGGTCTGCATTAAGCCATAGCTGTCAAATCAATTTTCTGTACTCTTAATTTTAGTTCCCATGGGCCTCCCCTGGGTTGGGTGGGAATGTGCTCAACAGCAACAAAACAAAAACTTGGAGTACTCTTCACACTGCAGAGTGTGCCTAAAATGTGCATTATTGTCATTTTTGTTTCGTTTCCTAATTGTGTTCATACATATGCTTGCATGACAGTAATCACAGAAACATAAATAGACCGCTGCTTTTGTGTGACATGTATAGTTTCCATTAAAATTAGTTTATTTTGAATGTATTAAGCTTCAGTTCTGGCCCTGTATAGATGAACTTAACACTGTCTACAATGGTCCCATTTCACTAATCCTTTTGTATTGCTTGTACTACCATTTGCTTTCGCTGCTTTTAATTCTAATTTTTCTTTTATATTTACATACCTCTTATATGTAAAATCTGGCCCTTCACCCATCGTTTTAGGGTTCCTTCAAAGCAACTAAAAATTTCCAGCTCTCTTTCAATATACATTTTTTAGTATTAGTATCAGTTTCATACTAGTGTTCTATAATGGTTACCACTATTAACAGTTGCTTTTTGTAGATAACAGTACTGTTAATAACTGGTAGTCTTCCCCCAGAACTGATTTATACTTGTTCTCCCTGCCTTCCAGGATTTCATCCCTTAGTGTTAACAGAAGTTAGCAGGAGTATCCTCTTTTTAAAAACATACCTATCAAAATGTCCTGTGGTATCATCTGAAATTATCCTTGCAAGCTTCATCATCTGGCCTTTAGGTAACTTTGAAAATATAGATATGAATTCGAGAAGGTGGGCTTCCTGTAAATGGATGAAACAAACATACCTGTTTCAATGTTCTTGCTGATGGTTATATCTATGTAGTTTATTTTTACATGGGACATACTGTGAGTGAATTTCAAAAAGAAGAAGTTCCATCTATGTATTTCAGAAAGTCCCTTAGTCTCCCCTCATAGCCATTCCAAAAGATAAAAAATGTCATCAAAAATCTTAGATATACATTATAATATTTGGAAAAGGGAGAGTTGAAAATATATTGCTGTTCCCAGTATCACATAATTAGATTGGCATACAGGGAGGCAGGGAGGCAGAAGCCACCTCATAGCCACGCCACTCTTTTGTTTAAAAAATTATCCTTCAAAATACTTGAAATTGTTGTTCATGACAATTTCCATAAGTATCATAAAAATATGAATATCCACATTGGAAATTAGGAGGACCTCATGGAGCCATTTCAAATCTTTTACATGTAGGATGACAGAAAATAAATCCACCACATCTAAGGTGACAAAGATCCCTTCAGTTAAAAATGCTTGTTGATTTAAACTGCTTAAAAAAACTTGAGTCTTTCACTACAAGTGTACTCTGCTTAATGTCCTTCCACACAACATCTGACTGCATTTACGTCCATACTGTGCTAAGCGGATGTAAATGTGAATGGCCATTGTGCAGATGGATGTTAAGGAAAGTGCAATACAGAGTATAGGGTGTTGGCTTAATGCCCATGCCACCTAATGTTCTATGGGATAAAACCTATCCTAGATGCTAATGGCACATACCTGTATATATGGGTGGTTATTATAGAATACCTTCAGTATTCTGTCAAGGTAAACTGCCAGAGGGTGTGTTTTAGATCCCTTTGCAGACACTTTGGGGTGAAGGGGGGGGGGTCATTTATATTTTTATGCACTTTAGGTATAACAAACATTTAAGGTATCACAGGCTTTTCTTCTACTAAACGCCTATACTTATTTGGGGTAACAGCAGGCTGCAACATCATTTCAATTAATAAGGTATCAATTTTGTGATAAGAAACATTAATATAATTCCTAGACATCCTACAAGACTGGTTACTGTTACTGAGCAGCTGAAACATTTTACATGACTAATCTGTGCTGCTCAAGATTACCAAGTCCCCTCCCTCCCTTATTGGGCTTCATAATCCTCATGTCCTTGTTGTCCACTACATCATAAAGAAGCTGACTTTTATCCATAATTATATTATAATGATAATAATAATACTTTTTGTGTGGGCTAGTTCTAATATCCTTTTCACAAAACGTTTCAAACAGGCTAACAGTGGGGGAGGGGCAAAGGTACTTCTTCAAAAGTACTGTATCCATTGTTGTTACTAGTATTGTTTTTCCTCTTTGTTCTTAAAGCAGAAAGCTAAATTCAACTTCTTAGAGAACATTTTAGTTCAAGCAGGGTGTCAGCTATGTCATTTCTTCTGGCAGGCACAACTGTAAAATATTTCTGAAACAGATTATAGCAAACATGAGAAATCTCTAAATTGCTGTAGTTAAAAATAGTGAACCAGTTACAAGAATAAGTATTATACCATGACCCCCCATTAATATTCCAAAACGTGCACGCTGATTGGCCAGCGTGCATGTTGTAAATCGACTTATACTAATGGAAAAAGGTCCGGTCGCCCGGACTTTTTCCATTAGTATAAGTCTCTTTTAAAACACTGTCTCGCTATGTTAAAAGAGTTTAACATAGCGACACAGGTTTAAAAAAAGCAACGGAGATCTCTGTTGCTTATTTTAAAGCTGTCTCGCTATGTTAAACTCCTTTAACATAGCAACACAGTGTTTAAAAAGCAACAGAGATCTTGCTTTCTCCGTTGCTTTTTTTTTAAACCTGTCTCGCTATGTTAAATGGGTTTAACATAGCAAGACAGCTTTAAAATAAGCAACGGAGATCTCTGTTGCTTATTTTAAAGCTGTCTCGCTATGTTAAACCCATTTAACATAGCGAGACAGGTTTAAAAAAAAAAAAAAGCAACGGAGAAAGCAAGATCTCTGTTGCTTTTTACTGTTTAGCTGTGTTAAATGGGTTTAACATAGCGAGACAGCTTTAAAATAATCAACGGACATCTCCGTTGCTTATTTTAAAGCTGTCTCGCTATGTTAAACCCATTTAACATAGCGAAACAGTAAAAAAGCAACGGAGATCTTGCTTTCTCCATTGCTTTTGGCCACAGCTCTGATGTACTGCGTAGGCATGCGCAGTACATCAGAACTGCCACGAATACCAGACAGCTGCGGAAGGGCAGCAAAGAGGCATTATATAATGCCATTATTTAAGAAAAGTAATTATTTCTTTTCTTAAATAATGTCATAGTATAATAGCAATAACCCACTTCTGGGTGTGGGTAATGCGGGATTTACCCACGGTTGCCTTTGTTTGGTCCCTCGGGACCAAACCACGCCAACCGTGGGTAAATCCCACATTACCCACACCCAGGCGTGGGTTATTGCTATAATATTATTCTCCTGCAAATTATGTCATCACTTGCAGACTTGGTGGAAAGTTAATTAATGCAATTAGTGTATTCAAAGCAGGTGTGTGCAACAGCTGAAAACTCAGTCCCTTCATGGAAAGCAGAACTATCTATAGAGATGTTAAAGTCATTGTTAGAAAAAACAGCCTGGAACAAGCCTAATCCCATCCTCCCCCTCTGCCTCTCCCCCTTCCCTATTTGGCTGTTGTGCAACATTGAGACTGGTTGTCCCAGCATTGTCCATCTTGCTGTCTGCTGGCTATTTTTGCAGGCAGTCTTAAAGAGGGAAATTGTTCCAATCCTAAAAGGTCTGAAGACTCACCTTCTGCAATGCCCCATCATTAGAGCCCTGGTGGCTGTCTATAAGGTTTGCAGGCACTTTACAGCCAGCCCCATTCAGTCTTTCACCAAGTTTCTACTTCAGAAAATGATAGTCTGTCTAAATTATTTTAATTTCTGGCACTCTGCATCTTGTTAACTTTTTTATTTTTCAAATGATTTATCTGCTTTTCTACCACCATAAAATAATGTGTATAATTATCTTTTCTTGCTATAAATAACAAGTCACTCTCAGTTTATGAATGACTTGTATTTTCCCAAACAGATGTTCTATAAGGCTATCATCTTTTTCAGTAATAAGCCACATTACTTTAAATCCCACATGATCAAAAACAGTGAGAAGATTTTTGTGGAATTTAGAATGTTTGGTAACAAGGGTGGTCACAGTGGTGCAGCGGTTAGTGTTGTCGCCTCACAACAAGAGGTTATCCAGTTCAATCCTCAGCTGGGGTGCCTTCTGTGTGGAGTCTGCATGTCCTCCCTGTAGTCGCGTGGGTTTCCTCTGGGTGCTCCGGTTTCCTCCCACTTCCCAAAGACATGCTGTAGGTGGACTGGACAATCTAAATTGGCCCTAGGTATGAGTGTGTGTGCATGTGTGCCTTCTGTGGAAGGTTGGGCACCGGGCTGGCAACTTGACACCATAAAACTCTACTGCCAATCTTGAGCGGACAGGTGATCCACTGTGGCGACCCCTAACTGGGAAAAGCTGAAAGAAGAAGAATGTCTGGTAACACTATTTGGAAGTTTCCACAGTCTATGGCTTTTTGCACTAGGTTGTTTTTAATACAGTCTTTAAGGGAACAATTTTCCACTTATAAACTTTTAAATTTGCACAGCTTTTTCTCAAAAGAACACACTAGTAAGTTAAACCTCTCACCCGAGTAGTTGGTGGATTGGTCTAGAAAAATATCATTACCATGTACCCGCGTTCAAAGATAAAAACATATGTCACTGTCTTGATGTTCACTGTCATTAGGAAGATAATCAGTGGAATTGTTGCAAGTTGTTGTCCTTCCTTGTTGACCAAACCAGAAGCATTGTGAGGCTGAACATTATAATCCAAATGCATTAGTCCATCAGAACATTGCCCTGAGTGATTAGGGAAACAATGGTGTAATAGCAAATTCCCACACCCCACTGTAATGCATGCTCACATAGAAAGCAGTTGCCAGGCTGAAAAGGCAGTCTGTAAGAGCATTCACACTTCATAGTGTAACTGAGAAGACGTACACTGTTAGAAGTGACAGCAAACCATAATAACAATTTCCATTGTTACTGCAAGCAGCATAATATATGCTTTCTTTTTAACAATTTTCATTAATTCCGACAGTATATAAAGTTCTCATTTTCTGCCTTCCATTAAAAGAATCAGAGAACTGCCTCTGCCTGGATCTTGGTGACATATCTTTCAAGATTTGGTATTCTGCCTTGTGTTAGTTTCTTAAACTTAAAATAGTTAAGGGCTAGTATTTCTTCAGTGAGAGACAGCTAGCAGGTTTGTTTAACTGCACATCAGTTTTTCTGTATATACATACTGTCATTTCCCTATTGAAATGTTGGCACTCATAATGCTGTGTGCCAACAGACTGAAAAAAGAAAGATGAAAATCCAGGAGTAGAGCGAATCTCAAACATTTCTCATATATACCAACTCTGCGATCACCATACCTTGGACAAAAGGGAATATTCCAGGAAATGGCGACCTCAGACTTGATATATGTTAGTTCAGTTTTTTGGTCATTCAGTCTCCATGTTTCAGGACTTGCTCTAGAGAGTTCTGGCATTTCAAATGGTTACCTATTCTGTCCATAGAACTGATTGTTATATTTTATTTCTTTGTGCATTGTTTTGACTTCTGCATGTTTAAAATTTATGAATACTGTCTTTATTGTTTAAGTAAAGTTTTATTTAGTCATTTTAAGCTCTTGTATCTGTTATTTATTATTTGTATATGTATAACTGTTATTTATTATCTGAGAAAAGAGTTATCAGTTAGCTAGACAGCTGGGGCATACTACCTTTAAAATATCAATTTTTATACTTTATATTTGGCTAAAATCAAGCGGGACTGGTACCTGAGATGTGTGTGTGTGTGTGTGTGTGTGTGTGTGTGTGTGTGTGTGTGTGTGTGTGTGTGTGTGTGTGTGTGTGTGTGTATGTGTGTGTGTGTGTCTGTGAATAATAATTTGAAAAGCAGTTACCATGATAACCGGAAATAGAAGACACTGTGGTTCACAGAGATAGTGGTAAGAAAAGGACCTGGGGTGGTAAGCCAGACTCTCAGCTCTGTAACTGATCAATACACAGTCCTTTTCTGGGCGTGGATGGTAGAAACCCATTCTCAGTATAGTGGTGCATATTCCCTTTATGGTCTTGGGGCCAGGTTGTATTTGGTGAACTGATTAAGGAATCAGGTTTGTGTGCACTTTACTTTAGCCTCTTGAGTGGTTTGACTCAAGACTCCACCCCCTGATGACCAGCAGACATATTTGGGACAGTGGACTAGATCCAAGGACCATAGGCCCTATCCATCACATACCCAAGTGGTCCACTGTTTGTCAGTTCTCCCATAACAATTGATGGTAATGATGCCATTGTGACACAGCCCTCATAGCTAATCAAAGGGTGCCAAAAGCAGTGCTTGGTTAAAACCTAAACATGATAACATTATTTCAATCAAACATTAAGGCAAATTCAAAATGAAAGTGGTAAAATTTGTGCTCCATAGGAGAAGCTGGGGCACCCCCTAGATATAAAAAAAGATTACAGTCATCACAGGTAATTGAAATGCTAAAGTTAGGAGTCAAAGAAGAAGAAACAGAAAAATGAGCAAGTTTGGTCTTGAAATATGAAAAGAAGGACATACACTAGTAGAACTCACTGGTCATAGTAAACAGTCTATCGATATGGCCAGATGGTCAGTACTAAAATGAGATTGACTATATAATTTGCAGGCACAGACAGAAGAGTTCTGTATGTGTGCTCATGTGTGCGCGCACACATACACACACACACACAATGATGAAAATACTGAATAGGTTAAAAGACATAATATGATGATCTGTTTCTTTCAATAGCAGAGGAATCGTAAGGCGAGTGGAGTCAATTACTCCCCCGCCATTTGAAAGAGAACCATAGACTGTGCTCTTAGCTCTTGGCTCAGAAGTATTTATAAAATGGAAGTGACTGGTCATCATGACATTTTATTAAACTGACTTCTCATTTCTGCCCCACAAACACAGTAATAGGACACGGCTAGCCAACCTGCGACATATTACTATGCAGGTTAATCACCCTTTGATCAGTTGTTTTAGCAACCAATCAAAGTGTTTTCCTGATAATCCCTAGTCATATGACTACAGATTACTGGAAGCTACAGACACGTGAGTCTTTAGGGATGGTTTTCTCATCTTGGTATGTGTTTTATTTTATTTCTAGTTGGAAAAAATTGCAGCTCTGGTGGGTGAGTTCCAAGCAAAAGCAAGGGGAAAGTATCACAGTCAGTTTTCCTTTGAGCAGATTCTGTTCATTTCATTTTAATTTCTGTCAGAAAACTAGATGAAACTGTTAGCAGCAGAGGTCTCAGCTGTCATTAATTTCAATGTCAGTGATGTTGCCTCAAACTTTTGGTGTGTGTTGTTCATAAAATCTGTGGTTTTCCTAGCTGGCTTGATCAGGGAAATAAAAGGAACTCCCTTTTGACATGTAGACACCCATGCATGTGCAAAGCACTTTGGAAGTGCACAGGCATGTGCATGCCAATGTGTAGACCTGTATTTGAGAAGTGACACACAGAGTGAGTGATTCAGAGACATTAATGACTCGAGCCTACTTTTGCTTAATTATCATGCTGAGAGGCGTGAATAAGCAGGATATAAACCATGGTGGCTGAAGAGAAGCTTATTGTGATACAGAAGACAACATAAGGATCTTCACCTGTGGAAGATAATTTGCCCTGACAAATGCAAATATACCACCTGCTGAAGGTAAGTGTAACATCTTCCATATGCATTCATGGCTGCAGTTGCTACTGAAAGTTTCTGTGTGGTAATACCAGATGCAGGGAACTTAGCAGTGATAAATAAAATGCTTTAAAAAAGTTTAAAGAGTATTCATTGCAAGCACAGACAGCTTGTATACAACTACTGTGAAAGTTAATGGGAGTCACACCCCAAAGCAATTGTGAAATGTAGCAGTTAAAGGTGTCAAGCCAAAACTGCCTTCTGAGAAGCTAAGACACATACCTGTTTATAGCATTACCTTGGCACTGTAACAGGGAATTAGGTCAGCTGTTGTTTTCTTACTTTTTCCGAGCATATACAACTCAGCTAAGTAGTCCTGCTGAAAAGGCTTATGCATATAACCTTCATGTATCAACACACCCAATGCATGCTGCAACCTTGCTTACCTGTTGCACAGTCCTACTATGGTTTATAGCCATACACACAGGCAAACAAAGTTAGTTGTACTCGCATAGTTTCAAATACCCTATTAGTCTGGTCAGGATGCCCACTGACAAACAATATTTGATTATTAAAGCTAAAAACACTGCCTCCATGGGACCAGATGGTGTCCCAGGCTGTGTCATACGCGAGCTCCAGAAGGAATTAATCCCGCATCTTAATACCCTGTTCAGTCTCAGCCTCTCCACAGGATATGTGCCCATAGAATGGCGCACGGCAACGGTGGTCCCGCTACACAAGAGTGGGGCCACAACTGACCCTGTGAACTACCAACCAATAAGCCTGACCAGTCTGATCTGTAAGGCTATGGAGCGAATCATTATGGAACTCATAAATGGAGAGATTGGGAACCTCCAGTCGCTGGACCACATGCAGTTTGGCTTCGTCAAGGGCAGATCATGCCTCCTGAACCTGGTGGATTTCTTTGAGACAGTTACTCAAGCTATAGATAAGGGAAAGGAGGTACACACAGCTTACCTTGACCTTGCTAAAGCATTTGAAACCATTCCCCATTCGGGTATTATTGATAAGCTCACTAGCCTGGGCATAAACCCTTACGTCACAAGATGGATCGCAAACTGGCTCTCAGACAGATCCCATAAAGTAAGAGTAGCGGGATCTATGTCCGAATCCAGTCCAGTAATGAGTGGTGTGCCTCAGGGCTCTGTCCTGGGGCCCCTCCTGTTTGGCATTTACTTAGCAGCACAGGCAAGCACGGAAGGGCTGTGGCTGACTAAGTTTGCGGACAACTGCAAACTGGGTGCTATAACAGAGTCTCCGGACGACATGGAGATCCTCCAGAAGGGCCTAAATGAGACTGATGCATGGTGTCAAAGCCATGGTCTCAAGCTAAATGCAAAAAAATGCATGGTAATCCCCTTTGGAAAAAACAGAGTACTCGCAAACTACAACATAGGAGGTAATCCCCTGAAATCTGAAGAAGAAATAAGAGATCTAGGGACCCAAGTAGATAGTCAGCTTTCCTTTGATAACCATGTTGCCAAAGTGGTTAGAAAATCCTTCTATGTGACCCATCTGATCATGAAAGAGTTCGCATCAAGATCTAAAGATGTAATGGTGCCCCTCTATTCTTCCCTCATCAGACCCATTATTGAGTACAATGCACCAATTGGAATGTACCTGCCTAGACATCTCCAGCAGCTGGAGAGACCACAGAGGTACCTAACCAAGAGGATTACTGGCCTCAAACAGTTGCCCTATGCAGCACGATTGAAAAAGCTAAGACTGTTCTCTGTTGCATACCGCTTTCTCAGAGGCACTCTCTCTAATGTACAGAGCCATGTCCAACCCAGAATTGTTGAACATGCTCCATCTTAGCAAAACCAAATCTACTCGAGCTACACGCTCTAGGGATATAAACCTCAACATAATAATGAATAGAACATGCCGGAGGGATAGATTCCCTTCGCAGAGACTTCCCTTACTATGGAACAGGGTCCCGGTCTACATAAAACAGAGCCCCTCACTATCACTCTTCAAGAGGAACCTTGATGAGTGGATGGGTAACAGAAAGTTCACACCGGGGATCACACGAACAGCACTACTAGATAGGGGCCAAGGGTACTAGCTGCTAGTACAAGGGTCTAGGGAACTACTAAAGGGGTGGTGAATACCGCACAGTGTGGCTGGGCTAATATATGCCTTCGGGCAGATAGCCTAGTACCAGCCTATGAACCTATGAACCTATTACAGCTTCAACTTGCCTCCTCAATATGCTTGTGGGTAGCTGTGTTTGACATAGCCGATTTTAGGCACCAGTGAACCCTGTGGTCACTGGGGGTCCCATCTTCCTGTGAGGGCCCCAACCACAGCAGGTTGTAGTACTTTGATATTGTTATGTTTATCAAATCAACAAAAGCTAGTACAGTAATCTTGTGTGCTTAATAAACCAGGTAAGTAATAATAATTCTTAGAAAGACAAATCCAAAGGATCAGGCACCACTTCTTCTATTTTAAAATTCAAAGATATCTCTGGTTGTAGTAACAGTGTTTTGTCATGTAGCAGGATTCATAAAATCATTAAATGTTTTACCACTGACATCACTGGCATCTGAGATACCCAGAACTGCAGGACCCCCCAAACATTCTTGACTGTGTAGGGATCCCACAGAAGCTGCACATGGTTGGGGAAAATGAGAAGAAAAAAAGATAATTTGTTCTCAGACTTGTTCTTTATTCTAAACAGATTGTGATATGACCCTGTTAGTTTAAAGCCAGTAATCACTCAATGAACATGAGTGAGGTAAGCAACAAAGATATTATTATTATTTATTTATTTAATTGCATTTTGTATCCGGGAAAGTCCACTGGGCCATAGAGAACCCATTTTCAATGAAGGCCCAGGGAGAAAACTCCTCAATACTAAAAACGAACAGTTTAAATTACAACATTTGATTTGCAAGGACTAAATTTATACAAAATATATTGTAAAAACCATATAAATAGTGTAATCTGTACATACAAGAGAATAAGTAAAGATTTGTACAAAATACATAGTAAAAACCATAATAATAATAGGGTCTATATTAGATGAGCGATCGTTCCAATGTCTGAATCATAGATGGTCGACATCATATGATTGAACGTCGAAAAGGTAGAAAGTGAAATTCAATGGCTTTTCACACGCAGAATGAGAAATTTTCCCTTTCTGCACTGAAATGCATTCTCGGAGTTGGTATATTTAAGTAGGGGTGTGTGGGGGTTCAGGGGGGCTTTCCCCCTTTCTCAGAGCAGTAAGGTAAGTTTTTTTTTTCTTTAAATTTTATTATATAGTCGATGCTTCGAACTTCGCTCATATGAGTTCGCTCATGTGAGGTTCAAAGTTTTGAAACTTCGACTATATAATATAGACCCTAATATAATTTGTACAAAGTATCACGTAAAGATTTACACTGAATCATTTCTCTTTGATCTTATTTTAGATTAGTATTATATGACCACATGAAATAGGGTAGTTAAGAAGTGGTATAGTGTGTGTAATCTAGGAGGCCTTAGTGCAGGTGCACATCCAGCTTGAAGATAGGTGGTTGTGAAGGGAGGTTTTAAAGCAGGATGAGTTTTCAATTGTTCTAGTTAGCAGAGGCAGAGCATTCCAGTTTTTGGCTATTGAGCAAGAGTAAAGAAGTTGGCCCGATGGGAAATTAGGTTTGTGAACCTGCAGGAGTTTTTGATTTCCTGATCTAAGGGGCCTATTTGGATTGTAGTAGATAAATATAGAACTCAGGGCAGGGCAAGAGATTTAAAGAGCATTTTGTGACCTGTGATTAGTTGCAAATATGAGAGATTGTTTGGTAGTTTGAGCCATTACAGTATCTTAAGAGCTGTGCAGTGATGGGTGGTGTATTTAAATTTTTTGTGAATTTAGCAGTTTTGTTGCAGCATGTCTCAAGTTTGGATTTTAAAGATCTTTGAATGTTGGTAATCAGAGGAGCAACATAGATGAGTGAGGGTAGTAGGTAAGTTGTGGCTAGGATTGCTTTTGTTGATGGACTTAGGGAGGGATTGTGTCTATAAACAGTTCCAAGTTTAAGACGTGTTTTGCAAATGTTGTGTTGTATATGCAGGTCGAATTTCATGTGTTCATTGATAATGACTCCAAAGAGCTTTGTGTGGTTAAAAACTTTGATTAAAGCCTTACTATGAGTGTAGATGGTGAATTCAGTTTTATTTAAGAGGGAAGTTTTCTTAGGGGTAAATTGTATGATTTTGGTTTTATTAGGGTGCAGGGCTAGGTGCTTACTGTGCATCCAGGAATGAGTGGAGGAGTAGGTCTTTTGAGTTATTTGTAGTAGATCAGATATGAAGTTGGCAGAGCAGATGATAGTAGAGTCACCTGCATATTGTATTAACAGATCTTTGAGGCAGAGATGAGTGGAAATTGTTTATGAATATGCTACATAGGAGTGGTCCAAGTATATAGCTTTGGGGATGCTGGTATGGTGTTGAGAAAAGGAGAGATGGAGTTTCCCCATCTGACAGCCTGTTGTCTTTCAGTTAAGTAATTGGAGAACCAGTTTAGTGTGGGGAGGGACAGACCAATATTAGAAAGTTGGGTGATAAGTAAAGGATGAGAAATAGTGTTGAAAGCTTTAGATAGGTCAAGGAAGATAGTGGAGACAATTTTGCCAGTGTTGCAGACTCTGTTGACAGTATCCATGAAGGAGAGAAGGGCAGTTGTATTACTGTGGCCAGGTATGAAACCATTTTGTGTGGGTATAAGCATTTGGTTGTCAAGAAGATGTTGAACAAGTTGAATATTTATGCATTTTTCTAAGGGTTTGGAGATAGGGGAAAGACTTGCAATGGGTAGGAAGTTAGTGATGTCAGTATTATTGCCCCCTTTATGGAGTGAGAGAATGAAAGCACTTTTCCAGGCATTGGTAACATAGGACTCGAGGATGGATCGATTGAGAAGTATGCTTATGGTGTAGGTGATACTGTCATCAGCCATTTTTAGGCATTCTGATGGTATATCATCAGGGGTGTTTGAGCAAGGTTTTAGTGTTTGTACAAGCCTTTTATAGCTGACATTGTGATGGGCTTTAGAGTAAAAGTGGAAGTGGAGTGGGTACTGGGTACTTATATGTGAATGATGGGTGTTGGTTGTGGATGGTGAGTAAGTGGGTGTTTAGGCAGAGAAGTGTGGAAAGTAGAGTAATTTGAGTAAATTTTGCTGTGATGTTGGAAGCCAAATTGATAAAGAAGGTATTAAAAAGAGAGGCTATTTCTTTTGGAGATTTGTCAGGGAGGCAGCAGGATTTTTTATTTTTTTTGCCTGGGTTAAGTAGCGAAGTAATGGAATTCCAGAATTTCTTTGGGTTTTATTTTTGGTTGTACTGCAGTTTCAGGTAATGTTCTTTTTTGTCTTTGTTTACTAATTTTTTTTTTACCTGGTTGCACAGTTCTTTGAATTTGAATAGGTCTGAGGTGTATCTGTGTGCTAGCCATAGCTTCCATATTTTGTCTCTGGCATGCATGAGAAGTCTAGTATGTTTGGATAGCCAGGGGGCATGGTTGTTTTTGATCCTCTGTAGATGTAGAGATGTGAGGCTATTTAGTGTATTCATAAAGGTGGTGATGAAGTACTCAACAGCTCCGTCGAGTGGGAGGGTTTTAGTGAGTGCCAATCTGTAGTTCTTGCAATATTGCTGAAGGTTACAGGGTTAAATGAGGTTAAATTCCTTGTTTGTTTATATTGATGTAGACTTTGACAGGAGGGGGAAGCACGGTTTATAAAGGCAGGGAGATTGTTGCTTGAGGTTGTTAGAGAGTGTTCCAGCTGAGAATATTTTGTTGGGGTTAGTGACCAGAATCCAGTCTAAAATGGATCTGTTGTCATTGTTTTTGTTAGGTCTGGTTGGGGAGTGAATGTGCTGGGTGAAGTTGAAGACATTAATATTTTTGTCTGTGTTGTTGTAGTGGAGTTCTAGCCAGTTGATATTTATGTTGCCTAGTATGATAATTTCATTTTTGATACTGGAAGAAATCCAGGCTAGGATATCTTCTAATATGAGTATGTTGTTTCCAGGGGGTATGTAGGGAGCAACGATACAATGTTTTTTGCTATTATTCATATTTAAGAAGGTTATGAGTATTTCTACATTAGAGAACTAATGTATGGGGTTAGTAAATGGGACTAGATTGTAGGTGTTAGCAAAATGGAGGGCAACGCCTCCTCCTTTTTTATTGCCCCTGTCTAGTCATATAGCTTGAAAGCCTGGGGGAAGAAATTCAGTCTATTTAATATAAAGGTTTTAGCCAGGTCTCAGTAGTGAGACTAAGGTCGGGTTGGGGTAAAGTGAAGAATAGGTTGGAGTGCTAAATGAGTAAGTGTGCTGGGGGTGGCAGGGGGTGATGTGAGTGATAGATGGAATGAGTGATAGATGGAATGAGTAAAAGTGCTTGGTTGAAGTTAATGAGGGGAGGATTTAGTTAAGTATAAGTGTAGAGAAAGTGAGTGTGGGTGGGAATGGGGGGTAGGGTGGGGGAGCTGAGTGAGCCTGAGCTCAGCAAGGGCAAATGGAGCAGATAGGACCTTGGTGGGCACCACGTGCCAAAAACAATCAGTGAGTCTTTTCTATTTTTCTTTTTTTTTTCAAATGGGATACCAAAACTAAGGGAAAGTCCTGTAACTAGTTTATGTGCAGAGAAAGGGGATTGTAGCAAGGATAACCATAAGGGGCTTAGATATTTAAATGTAGAGGTTAAGCTTAGATACTTAGCGGGGGGGGGGGGCTAAGAGATATCAAAGACACTGAATAAAAATATGATGCAACACATTATGCAGAGAGGCCACTAGCTGGGCTACTTGCTAGGCAAAATGGAACTGAAGCAAGGAGTTGTTTAAAAGAATGGGAAAGATCAAGAGATAGCATCATGGTGTGGTGATGTATGAGTAGCCAGTACACTTAGGCAAGTTTATATATAATGAAAAGTTACAGAGGAAAATTATACATTAACAAGTATTACTGTTTAAAATTTGCTGATAGGGCTCCTTACAAGCAGAATTTCCATGTGTGAGCTTGCCAGTTGTATCCTGTGTACCTCAAGGGGTAATGAATTAAAGATGAGGGCAGTGGCAAGGTGTGTATACATTAACAAGTAATACTGTTTAAAGGCCAGAGTGACTGATCTAGTGTTTACCTGGGATTTTAAGAAGAACAGATGCTACTGATCTTCAGGGTTGGTTTTCTCTTTTAGGAACTTTTATAAATATTGGCAGGGCACCAGATACTATAACTCTCAACTTCTTTGCTCAAGAATGTTGGGAAAAGCCAAAATAATGCTGAAATAAAGGCTCAGAATCAGGTACAGTTTTTAAATACTACTCTAACTTAAAAAGTTAATAGAATAACATGTTTGCATCAATATGCATTTTTTGGACAATATGAAACTCAGTCTGGCTGTATTGACTTTCTGTAATCCTGAAGGATTTACCATCAAATCAAAATTTTCATGAGGGACAGAACAAAACTATAAGGAAAAATCAGGGACATTCTGCAACATCAGAGACACTGACAAACATGCATTACTCCTGATGACTGCTAAACAGCAGTCTGTGATCTAGTGTTGCACAATGCACTGCTATTTGCCACAAACCAGTGTAAAGCTAGTAGTGCTATGGCTTAGGTTTGTGAGTGCAGGCGAGGGCTGCAGTAAAATAGCAACAATCTGGCTATAATTTCTTTCATTTTCCAAAACAAACATCAGCACTGCCATTATGCGTGTGTGTGTGTGTGTGTGTGTGTGTGTGTGTGTGTGTGTGTGTGTGTGTGTGTGTGTGTGTGTGTGTGTGTGCGTGTGCGCGCGCGAAGGGGGTGCAGTGTA
The DNA here is from genome assembly GCF_019279795.1 of Protopterus annectens. Taxonomy (NCBI): domain Eukaryota; kingdom Metazoa; phylum Chordata; order Ceratodontiformes; family Protopteridae; genus Protopterus; species Protopterus annectens. The sequence goes on along the minus strand of NC_056731.1, from coordinate 98,824,678 downwards.
TTAAAGAGTTACAAGTTGGTCATAATGGTCGACAGACCTCGATGCTTTGATAGAGATGGCCTTTACCTGTCTCTTAAGAGAAAACTTGTAGAGAAAACCAGTTTAATAAAAAGCAAAGCTTTCGGGCGTAACCCTTCTTCAATACTAATAGTATTGAAGAAGGGTTACGCACGAAAGCTTTGCTTTTTATTAAACTGGTTTTCTCTACAAGTTTTCTCTTTTGAGTTTGTGTTTTGCAGCTGGTTTTACTTGTGCTTTACCTGTCTCTTCAAGGCTTTAGGATATTGGCAAATTGCTTGCCTCCCCTATAGAGCCTTTTTAAGCTATGTTAAAACAACAAAATTTCCAACATAATAAAATACTCTAGAGACAAATTCAAAGTCATGCTGTGTAATGCTAGGATCCCAAACAGTAAACTGCACTCCCTGGAAGCACTCCTCACTTAGTTCAAGGCTGCAGAGAGCACCCCGGCCATGCAGGGCTACAATGCCTTCCACACGTTCAGACCCCAAAACGAGTATGAAAGAACCAACAGTGGAGGTGTATCCACTTTCACTAAATCCAAATATACCTCACAACATGTGAAACAGTGCAACTATCTCAAGCTACTCCGGGTCCAAATAACTATAGGCAAAATACGCTACCATAGCTAGCTGTAGGTCCCCCACCATGAATGAGGAGAAACATATAGCCTACCTGGGCTTGCTTGAAATGATCAGTATACAGCCAAACACCTTGGTCATGGGAGATTTCATCTACCCATCCATCGATTGGGAAACTTATACAAGCACAAACATGATCGCTCCAAGGTTCCTGGACTTTGTTAACTCAAATGCAATGGAACAGTTAGTCTGCACCCCACAAATGTCCTAGACCTAGAACTCACCAACATGGGGTTTACTGCACTATCCCCAGTGCACTGCCCTCCCTAGTAAAGTCAGACCATAAATCTGTCTCATTTGAAGTAAAGATAGAGACCTGACATCCCCACAGGAGCAAAAAAACTGAAAAATTTCTCCAAAGCACAATATCACCCTCAAAGTGATGGTATAAATGTTTTCAAAGCCCCTGCTAATGCTGGCAACACCAAATCCTCTGTGGAGAAGTACACAAATGCCTTGTATAGCCACTTAAGCAAATGTATTTATTTGGCTGTACCTGACAGGACTAAAACCATGTTCTCTCATAAAAACAAGCCACTCTGGTGGACTGCAAGTATAAATAAGTTATATAACAAAAGAAAGAAACAGATATCTAAGAACAAGAAAGAACAAACTCAGCAAAGGAAGATTAACCTACACAGCTTAAAAAAGCAAATTAGAAACCTTGTAAAGTCCTCAAAAGCTAGTTATGAGAATAAAATAGCATCCTTAGCTAAAGGCACTCATAAGTCATTCTTTAGCTACATCAAAACCTTAAAGGCAATACCCAGCAGTGTGCCAAACTTATAGTGAACAGCACCACTGACACTGAACCTGAAGAAATTGCCAACCACTAGCTGACAGATTTGGTGATAATTTCAACCCCCTGTCCCCACCAGCCATACCCCATAGCATCCCTGACACCAGTCCTCTACTGATTATCTGAAAAGAACAGGTCATTCAAGTGCTCTCCAAGGCCAACAATATGGCCTCTATCTGACTGGATAACATCCCAGGCTACATACTAAACAGTCTAAAACAAGACGTAGTGGAACCACTTAGTTGCAGCCTGAGCACTGGTTTTGTGCTGGCAGAGTGGAGAACAGCAACAGTAATTCCTCTTGTACAAAGGGAGTCCATCAACCCATTAACCCTCTTCAGCCTTATCTGCAAGGCCATGGAAAGAATCATCATGGGCCTTATCAACCAGGACATAGGCAACCTTCATACTCTTGACCCAACTCAGTTTGGTTTCATCAAGGGTACATCTTGCTTATTAAACCTGGTGGACTTCTTTAAAAATGTCACCAAAGAGCTGGATGAGGGGAAAGCAATACATACCGCCTATCTTGATTTAGCCAAGGCATTTTACACAATTCCCCACTCAGGTATCAATGAAAAACTCTCCCAGATGGGTATTAATTCATTCGTCACTAGATGGGTAGCAAACTGGCTCACAGATAGAATGCACATTGTCAAACTTGGGGAGTCCACGTCCACCAGTAGACCAGTTACCATTGGTGTACCACAAGGATCTGTACTGGGCCTTCTGCTGTTTGGAATCTAACTTTCTGAAGTCCAGTCAAAAGTAGATTACCTGTTTGCAAATGATTGTAAACTGGGTGCAATCATAGAATCACCCAGTGATGTCAACAAATTACAGAAGGGACTGACACAGGCAAATGATTGGTACCAGAGCCATGGACTGAAACTAAATGCAAAAAAAAAAATGCTTCATAATCTCCTTTGGCAAAGTAGCCCCTGCTATTTACAATACAGATAGCACCTCTCTAAGCTTAAACACAGTGGTGCAAGACTTGGGACGCAGGTAAATAGCAATCTAAACTTTGATCTCCATGTGTCCATAATAATAAGGAAAGCCTTCTACACTGCACATCTCATAAATAAGGGCATCACATCCAAGACCAGGGAGGTCATAATTCTGTTGTACTCGAGCCTTATCAGATCTTTGATTGGGTACAATACTCCCTACCGTATGTAGCTCACCAGACACCTGCAGCAGCTGGAGAGACCACAGAGGTTTCTAACCAAATGAATTCAAGGCCTCCAAGATATGACCTACATGGAAAGACTGAAACCCCTGTCACTGTACTCGGTGCTGGTCATAGAATCACTCTGCAAACAATGACCATCTAACTATGGTCAATTAGGGCACTCGTTTTAGATTCAGGTGCCAAGGTGGTGTGACACCTTCCTGTGAGACAGCTGGATATGGACACATAGCTACATGGCATTTTAGCTGCAGTGACATATGGCTGTGGACAATTCCCTGTGGGCAAAGAAGATCCTCCAGTGACCTCCCATTAGGTGGCAGAAGGAAACCCTCATAGTGAGAAAGCCTGCATGCCACTAGCAGCAGAAGGGTACAACCATATGCAGTATAGGCTGGTGCAAGCAAATCCCAGGGGGGCATAAATGTGGCACCATGAAATAAGTGTACATTCGGTAAAGCCTTTACTAATACAACATGTGACATGATGTGTGTAGTGCTTGGTGTATACTATATGCAAATACAATCACAACTTGCAAAAATGTGCCATAGCATGCAAGAAATCCTCCATATTGCTGTAGTCACACTTATGTTGGAGGTTGTGTTTTAGGAAATGCTCCCTTACAACAATACCCTTTCTACGTGGTGTAACTTGCATCCCTATGAGAAGTGATTCCCTACAGTTGTCCGTTAGGTTTTGCTCCTGTTGGAGAACAGACAGAAGGTCTGGAAGCTGTACTGTAGGCCGTCCAAGTAACACCTTCACTCGACAATGCCAAGCTTCCGCCTGGTTATTGGTGTATGGAAAATCCATGTCAGAGAGCTCACAAACATTCCAGAATTTCAAAGGGTATGATGATGGCAATCTTTGCAGTGCAGGAGAGTGACAGGCATACTTCCTTGGTTGGCCACACATGTAATGGTGGTCCAGAAATGTTGCTATGGGCTTAGCACAGTCTGGTAGTGTAGACACAATCTCCATAAATGCAGGCACAATATTGTCCACTGGTAGGAATACCAGTGCAATCAGGTTGAGGATTGCTATTGAGAGTGTAGTGTCCATACCATACAGGACCACAAGGTGGTGATGCTGGATTTGCCATCAAATGATTTATGCTAATTGGAGCAAGCAACCCTTCAGGATACTCTTGGAGAATACCTTATGGCTGGCATGGATTGCTGCCTTCCCAAAATCAGTCATGATGTAGTGTGGATGTAAGGTGCATCCAAGATTTGCTGCCATCCCCTTAAGGATATCCCACATATTGTTGTATGCTGATCCTGTTTTCTGCATCATTAGACAATACACCAGGGGAACAATCCTGGTAGCAGTGGGAGTACTAATGGATCCATGTAATGTGTATAATTGGTGGCACACATCTGCACATGTTTGGAATGTGTCATTCCCCAAGTATTATGTCGTACATGCACATATCTGCCAGATTTTTCACTGTAGTGAGCAGAACAATGGTGTCCTTGCCATCCATATTCGACTTTCTTCTTAGGAGGAAGTTACCACTGCAGAGTGGCTAACATCAATATCTGGTAAAGTTGCAGGGGGTATTGCCATGGATGCCTGTGCCCTCTGTCGTATTCTGGTAATGCTGCAACAGAGGGTGGCACGACAAGGCATCTGTTGTAGCACACTGTCATCTGCCTTTCCAAGGACACTGCATTACCTCACTAGGCAAATCATGGCTGTGTTCTACTCTCTGCTGCAGTTCCGCATGTAACACAACTACTTGTGCACTGGTTGCATAAGGCCCATGTTGGTGTGCCAAGGATTTCTGCAGCTCTTCCAATCATCATGGTGAACAGTGACAGCATGACTTCTACAGGCCTTTATTTTCCACTTGATACATCTCCAGTATCGTTTAGATAGCACCTCCCACTCTAAATGATATAAGTACCCCTACATCACTAGCATGGGCTTGCCACATTGGCTGGACACTGTCCAATATCTGCTGCCAAGCTGACCTGGTCTGTACTCATAGTCATTCTCCATCATATCAACAAGACTGGTAGAGGGCCACTCCACATCCATGTCCTACAGTTTAGGACAACAGAGCACTGCAATGCCAAAGAGGAATAGGCCACTATGAGACTTTGGCAGCTGTGATGATCATCACCTTGCTTAGTATATGTCCTGTAGTACCTTGCTATGCCTTCTACTATATACAGTGTCTTACAAGTACTGTCTGCTACGATGGGCTGTTTGTAGTTCTGTGCACAACACCTTGCTGCTGCAATATCCCCTGCTACTGCTCAGATATTCTGTTTTCCATCTGGAACAGTACTAGCATATTCAGCGGTGTTCAGAACAGTAGGTGTTTGAGCTGCATGGATACACTACTGACACTGCATTCAGTGCACTATTCCCCTTTAATACCCGCTTTCTGTCTTGACCAATCAGAATAAGTTGCTAAATTTCATTCCCAGATACAGATATTACTTAGGGACTCTTCCCTGGGCAGCACTCTTTTCTGCTTCCCTGCCTCTACATATGTGGTTGAGCTATCTGCAGCCTAATAGGATGAGTATGGTGAACCCCAACATGACACACATTCTGCTCCAAATGACTACATTCTGCCATGGCAGGTGAACTGGGATAATAAGTATTTGTTTGCCATATGTAATACTGTGTCCCTACTTTACTGTTGTGGTGTTCGTGGGGTTGCTACTAACATGTAGACAGTTCAACTGTGTACTGGCCACATTTGTCACCTTCCATTTACAACTCGCTGTGGTCTGACATGTAAGGGGGACTGTAGCCATTAAACTTGATATTTAGTCTGGTATGTGCTTCCTATCCAGGTTGCATAGCAGGATGGGGAGCACATACCTGTGTATCCATAGGGTAGAGTCTTCCTGTTAGTTGTGACAGCCGTACCATGACATGTATCTTGGGCTACAACTTCCCACAGTTGTAGGTGGGGTACACCACACTTAGCATATCTACTGCCTACCTGTCTCACATTTGTGTACATTCCTGTCCACCTCATTGCATATGTTATCTGCAGCACTGGGGGCAGACAGGGCCACATATCTCTTATGCTCTTGTAACATGACATCTGGACAATCTATATGTACAGGTGTATCACTGGCCCTGAACTAGATACTCTATTTGCCTTTACATTCATACTACCTCACTGGAATAACAGGTTCTCGGCATGAGCTTCAAGTGTGTGATCAGTATGAGGTCTGAAACTCGGATGTCTGACTTTAAATTCTAACTTACTACTCAGACATTACATGGCCAGCACAATACAATGTTCTGTTAAACAGTGAATATATTTGTGGCAATACTCTGGACATTCTACATATATTGCTACTGTTACGACCTACCATGAGATTGGTGTATTATTGCTCTGCTACACTTCATATGTTGCTAGGATACTGGTAATTGGTGTAGCTAGCATGTGTTCTTGGGTCTCACAGCTGCAGCTTAGCTGGATGTCATTTTTTCGTGCCATCAGTCCTAATGTTTATAGCAGACGGGACCATGTATTTTGTGTATGCAGACCAGTGGGGCGATCATCTAGGGCTATTGCTGATATTTACAGAGTACAGGTATGATTTCCAGCTGTGTTGCATGAGTTACACATCCACAACAATCACTGTCCTTCCATGGCTGTTTCTAATGGCAAGAAACAGCCAGGTAGTTTTCATTAGGGATCATTGCGACATGCTTGTTTTCTTTTCAGTTTGAATGACTGTAGCATTTCTGCCTTTTGACCGCATCTCTCTACAGTCTGGCGGTGCTGTGGTCTTTTGGTTTCCGCATTGTAGCTTGCGGGGAGATGTCTTGAGACCTACATGCCAGAACCCACGTGTTTTCTTTTTTACATGGCTAGACTTGTAAAGGCCCTAGGGCCATTAGCCTAGGAACCTCCTATGAACTCATGAACCTATGATTCAGTTCCAAAATCAGAACTCGGCATGAAGTGGAGATACTAGGAGCCACTCCTGGAGCCAGCCATCAAGAGGGTTTGTTACTGGTCCATAGTCTCCAATCTCCATGGCAGCCATTGGGTATGCCCTGCATTACAGGCCCGATAGCACATGTTTGTCTCTGGCTAAGGCACATGCTTCTGGTAGTAGTTTTCTTACCATGGCCCAAATGCTACTGTCATTATGCCTTTCTAATGTAATACATCCAGCCTCCACTAGGTGACTGGACATTAGCAGACCTGGACAACTCTCTACTCCCAGATGGTGAGTAAGCATCAGCTGAGCATTCACATCCTTCCCCATTTAGCTACTCCAGCACACAACATGCTATTTGAATTTAGAACATCGGTGAAATCAGGGAGTCAGGGTGCCGATATGAAGAGGACACTCCAAGACTTTTCAGTGTCTCATTGTAAATGGAGCCACTTGTACTGAGCCAGAAGATGTAGCAAACCTCCTGGCTGATAAATTCAGCTCCAGCTTTACTCCTCTCTCCCCCTCAACCTTCCCTCAGGAAATATCATCAAATATAACCCCCCCCCCACTATCACTAGGGAACAGGTCCTTAATGCTTTCTCTAAGACCAAGAACACTGCATCAATGGGCCCAGACAATATCCCAGGATGCCTTCTAAATAGCATAAAATATGACCTATCAGGGCCTCAGGAATTACTATTTAACTATAGCCACCAAACAGGCTTTGCGTCTCATGAATGGAGAAAGGCAACAGTCATCCTTCTGAACAAAGGTGGGCCATCTACAGACCCTGGAAACTACAGACCCATAAGTCTCACTAGTCTTTTGTGTAAAGCCATGGAAAGAATTATCATGGAGATGATCAACAGAGGTATAGTAAATGACAAACTAACAAATATCCAAAAAGGATAAAACTAATAACCAAGAAACAGCCGAAAAAACAGAAAAGAAAATCTGCTTTTAATGCACAAAACAAGCACAAAAACAGCCTTCACCAACTAAGCGCTTTCACCATTACCCAATGGCTTCATGAGAGTCAATGATCGGCTTACAAAGACAGCTTAATATATTATGACATCACCACGCTTAAACCAATCGTTTTAAAATGTCAATAAACCAATTAATCAATGCAAAAGCTAAATATATATGTATATTTAAATTTTAAAACATATATGTTATTAAAATACAATAATGTTAAAACATTCCATACTGCAAACCCTACCTATACAACACCTTATACAAATATACACTATGAACTTATATAAATAAATGAATAAATAAATAAATAATGTACCCTAAATTTCATTCAATAAAATACATCCCCCTCAAAACATATTTAATATCCGTATCTTAATAAATGTTGTAACATGGCTCACAGATAGAATGCACACTGTTAAAGTTGGGGTGTCCACTTCCACCAGTAGACCAGTTACCATTGGTGTACCACAAGGATCTGTACTGTGCCTTCTACTGTTTAGAATCTAATTTTCTGAAGTCCAGTCAAAAGTAGATGGCCTGTGGCTTACCAGGTTTGCAGATGACTGTAAACTGGGTGCAATCATAGAGTCCCCCAATGATGTCAACAAATTACAGAAGGGACTGACACAGACAAATGACTGGTGCTAGGGCCATGGACAGAAACTAAATGCAAAAAAAAAAAATGCCTCATGATCTCCTTGCCCAAGAAATAGCCCCTGCTATTTACAATAAAGATAGAACCTCTCTAAGCTTAAACACAGTGGTGCAAACTTGGGAATGCAGGTAAATAACAATCTAAATTTTGATCATCATGTGTCCATAATAGTAGGGAAAGCCTTCTACACTGCACATCTCAATAAATAAGAGCATCACATCCAAGACCAGGAGGACATAACTCTGCTGTACTCAACCCTTATCAGATCATTGATTGAGTACAATGCTCCCTTCTGTATGTACCTACAGCAGCTGGAGAGACCACAGAGTTATCTAACCAAGAGAATTCAGGGCCTCCAAGACATGACCTACATGGAAAGACTGAAAGTTCTGTCACTGTACTCGGTGCTGATCATAGAATTGCTCTGCAAGCAACGACCATCTTACTATGGACAATTAGGATACTCTTTTTTTTTTTTTTTTCTTTACATGGCTAGGCTTGTAAAGGCCCTAGGGCCTTTACCTGGCTAGGCTTGTAAAGGCCCTAGGGCCATTAGCCTAGTAACTTCCTATGAACTTATGAACCTATGATTCAGTTCAAAAATCAGAGAACTTGACATGGAATAGAAATACCAGGAGCCACTCCTGGAGCCAGCCATCAGGAGAGTTTGTTACTGGTCCATACCCTCCAATCTCCATGGCAGCCATTTGGTATGGCCTGCATTACTGGCCCCATAGTACATGTTTGGCTCTGGTTATGGCACATGCTGCTGGTGGTAGCTTTCCTACCATGGCCCAAATGCTGCTGGCATTATGCCTTTCTAATGTAATACATCCAGCCTCCACTAGGTGACAGTACAGTAGCAGACCTAGCCACCTCTCTACTCCCAGGATGGTGGATCAGCATCAGCTGAGCTTTCACACCCTTCTCCAATTTAGCTACTCTTGCACACAAAATGCTATTTGAACTTAGAGCATCGGGTCAAATCAGGAAGTCAGGCTGGCGATATAAAAAGAGACTCCAAGACTTTTCAGTGATTCTGGGAAGACTCACTGTGACAGTGTCAAAAACCTATGCCTTTGCTGTTACTGAACATGTCAACAGCTCACCTGAAAACATTGTTTATGCATGTGTGTAACTTTGCTGTAATCCATCCATCCATCCATCAGTCTACAACTCCTTTTTCCATTTTTGCCAATGGGTTTGAGGTGTCACTTCAACAGTGACAATCATACACAGCTAAGGTTCACACCACCAGGTGGCCAGACTTGTTACAGCTGTTTATCTATACCATACACTTGGACACACACTCACACCTATGACCAATTTAGAGTGTCCAGTCCACCTTCAGCATGTCTTTGGAATGTGGGAGGAAACCAGAGTACCTGGAGGAAACCCACACACACACAGGGAGGGCATGCAGATTCTACAGAGAAGGCAGCCCAGCTAAGAATCAAACCGGAGAACCTCTTGTTTTGAGGTGACAACACTATCCACTGCACCACTGTGCACCCTATAACTTGGCGTTAACCATCTAGTATCACTCATCTTGCTGCTGTCTATTGTCTGCTTTTCTCCTACTACTTTTGCAATCCTGTCATGCTGACCTCACAATCCCACAGACTGGTATACCTCATCTACAGGTACTGCACATGCCCTGTCTATTTACTTCCCATTTGGGTCTCTGGTTTCCCCTGTGGCTATAAACTGTTATTTGTACCACTCATGGCAATGTTATGTTGGCTCCTAATCCTAAAACATCTCTTCTGGACCCTTTGCTCTAAGCTGTGCCTATATGTGTACAAATGGTAGACTGGAAGGAGACTTAAAAATTATTTAATTCTTATGAAATACTTTTTGCATAAACTAATTTACATCACTTATAATATTTTTGTGATAGAATGTGTCTCATTTCTACATGATAACCTTTATTTTATCCATCACATATCTCCAAATGTGACAGCACTTATAGTACAACAGAAGTGTGAAAATGCATTAAATTCATAGAAAGCTTAGAAAAATAAAACAGGAAGCATTTCAATTTGGCAGAGTGTCAATTTGGCAGAGTGGAGATTTTCTCCTCAAGTCCCCACAACGATCTAAGCCAAGTGATAGCTGATCTAGTCAACAAAAGCACAATTAGTTAATTAATTCAGTCATTCATTTTAAATTGATTAAGTCAGCCTGCATGAAGTAATAAATGTCAACATTCTAAAATAGTTAAAAATTATATACAGCAGTTAACTGCAAAGTACATGTGTGACTTGTTGCTGTTCACTTACTGAGAACAAGAGATCATACCAAATGTGCCCATCACATCAACAAATACATTCCTCCCTGTAATGTATCCTTGACAACTGCTGCTGAATTCATTGCTGCACGCATGTGTCAATAATACTGTTCCTTTCTAGCTAAGTGTGGGGTTGCAGCCAGAGAATGAAAGAAAACAGAAAATTCTAAATCACATTCAAAACTGTATGTGCATGGAGGCTAGAAATATCGGACATGACCCTTAAAGGATATGAAATAAACTGTATTGTTATGGGCCTCATACCTCTCAATATCTTAGAAAAAAAATCTGGACAAAGCAATAAATAATGGGGGGGGGGGGGGTGCTAAGACCGAAAAATATGGACAATTTTTAAACATTGCTTATAAACTTTGAAAGTTTATAGAATAACAGGTTTTCAATTAGCATGAATTTTCTGAAGAGTATGAAGTTAAAAAACTCAAAGGCCTTTCATTATTTTCTGACTTCCATCTTCAATGATTTGTCAGTCATTTGCCAGAAACCCAAATGTTTTGAGAACCAGACCAAAATATGAGGCAAAAATCTGGACAACCTGCAAAATCTGGACAGTTGAAAAGTATTATGGGCTGTTACTAGTCTATCATGAGCAAGAAATATAATTTAAAAACACATTGTTTAAGGAATCTAGACTAAATACACAGAGATGGCAGTTTTAAAGAAGGCTATACGCAAGAAGACTGTAATGTTTTTAAAAAATGCGTAACAGTTTGTACATTCAATAAGGGTGAAAGGTCATGCGCCAGTATAAAACATTTGTCATGGTGATAAGTGACTGAAATAACTTCCTCCTCCATGACCTTCCACCATTTTGCAAACTTTGATTAATGGTTGTTCCATGTTTTTCCCAAGGCACAGCTGCGTGTTTTGCTGGTTCTATTTACATTGCCTTATGTACCTTCATTACATATTCTGCATCACAAGCTCATAGCTGAAGTATATTATGTCATTAATTGCCTGAAGGTAGTAAGAGTGTATTTCATGTGCCAAAATCTTGAACACAAAAGTTGCATAAGTGTTAGGGCCTTTGTTTCATAACTTAGAAAAACTAGATCAGTGAGACATTGTGACATACTGCTGTAGGGTTGCTTCTTCCAAATGTCTGTCTCTGTAAACCTAAATCCTTTTATTCATACTAAAGAACTATAAGTGTGCAACCATAAGCATAATAAAGTATACATTTGGTTCTAAGGGAACCTACAAGATATTTGGAGCTGATCTTTCATGACTCCATTACTTCTGTCAGTACCTAGCAAGGTAAAAAAACTATCTAATCAGATATTTTATTGTTTTTTAGTCTGTACTGTTTTTGTGAGGTGTAATCTCTAAGACCGCGGTGGTACAGCAGTTAGCATTGTCGCCTCACAGCAAGAGGTTCTCCTCTTCGATTCTCGGCTGGAGTGCCTTCTGTGTGGAGTCTGCATGTCCTCCCCGCAGTCGAGTGACGTTAAAGACATGGAGGTAGGTGCGAGCATGAATGGGTATGCCTTCTTTGAAGGCTGGGAGTTGGGTTGGCAACTCGGCACCGTAGAAATCCACTGCCAATCATGAGCGGACCAGAGTTCCGCTGTGGCGACCCCTAACCGGGAAAAGCCGAAAGCCCATTAATTTTAAATCTCTGTATTTGTGCAATGGTTACAGTTTGTGCTGAGTAAAATCTTATGCATTGCTAATTATATTTTATCAATGTCTTTTCTATGCAATCATTGTATAATACAGCAGCAATTCCCAACCAATAAATGGTTGATTCAGGATTTACACATGCTATAATGTATATTTTTCAGTTATTAACAAAGAAGCTGCAGTCTTCTTATAAAACATTTTTCAAACTTAGTATTTGTCATACAAATGTTACGCAGTCTGTAAAATTCATCTGAGCAGGCAAATGGACCCTTGTTTCATCAAACAGCAAACAGCATTTTGGTGTGGGGGGAATAAAACTCCCTTCAGTTGCAGAGCAGTATAACACAGTGATATAAAGCAATGTAGTTAAAACTTGGGATAGAAATTGTCACTTTCTGACCTTCTGAACTGAAAGGTGAGAGTGTCATTTGTTCAACTAGTGACACAGCATATATATTACAATTTAGTCAAGGACACAGTGTACAAGCAGCAGCTGCTGGAATTGAACAGCTCTACAGGATTAATGGTAATCTGTAGCCTTAAATCACTATACTACATTACCTGCAGAGTGCTGTATTTATTACTGGGGCCTTATCTGATCACTGGCCTGATATAAAGATAGTAAGAGCTAACTTACCTGAGCAGAAGTACCCATGGAATATTACATTTTGTCATCTGTAATGCTGTATTAGTTTATCAGCTTATTACTGCAGAGAACTGAGTGTCTGAAGATCAACAAATTGAACTGCATTATGTAAGTTCTTCAAGAAACATACCATAGTGCACAGAAAAATTATGAATCCAGGATTACAGGAGGTGTAAGCCAGGTCAGGGGAAGAGTAAGAAAAGGGACGGTGTGATACCAAATGCAGTCACTGCCCATCAGCCATTTTGTCAGTGCCTGGCTGACTCAGCATCTCTGTGGGAACAGCTGTTTCCATGGTTTCCCTCAGTTATTTTTAACAATCATGGCAACATCTGGGTTTCTGGGTCAATGCACTAAATTAGTTCTAAATCTATTCTTGCTATTGACTTTCCATCTACTTTTTCCTAGTGAATAAACACCATTCACATCACACAGTGTAAATTAATAGGAGTTGTAACCACCAAGCACTACTGTATCCCTCTCATTATACTAAAAGCAACCAACATTCCAGACCTGTTTCCATAGTACAGAGTAATTTCCAGTGTTTTAATATACAGTCCTGTAGGTGTTCGGGCAGAATAAAGAAAATGAGCACGCAGTTAAAAGAACTACATCAAACAAGCAATAGATGTAAAATAATAAACAGGACATTAGTGGTTGAGAAAATTATTGTAACTAATAAAATTATTTTTTTGAGCTATGATGCAGAATCAGAATTGCCTAGACATAGTAAAGCCTTCCTGAGTTTAATTCTGGTGGCTACCAAAAAAGCAATTACTAGAAAATGGAAATCAGAATCTAAACAACTGTACTAGAAGCAGTGAATATAGTAACAGCGATAAAAGAATTGGAAGTGGGATCTTTAGAAAAGGGTAGGAGCACATTACATAGAAAAATGAGAATTGTGGAAACAATACATGCAGAATAATGTTTTAGAGGAGGAATGAGGTTTAAGGAAAGGCAGGAATTGAATGAGCTATGTCATGTTTGACTGAGAATGGCTATACGGATTATAAGTGATGTATAATGTTTGCAACTGAAAGTATGTCAATACGGTTTGTTTTCATTTATATAAATATATGATTGCCTATGTCATAAGTGATAATTTCATAAAGATGTTTCTTGTTTTAAAAAAAGGTTGCTGAAGGAGCTTGCATTTATTAACAAACGCTGCAAAAGCAGACCTGACTAAATTCAAAAAACTAATTTTTATATAGCTGTCTGTAGTAACAGAGATAATAATGCAATACAGCATTAGGTACTACAATCAAAACATGTGTATTTCTTATTTATTGTAGCAAATGTCCATAATATCTTCAGTCATCTTATCCTTAGGGAAACCTGTTCAAAACCTCCACAGATTCATCTAGATTAATGGCAGCTGTCTGTTTTTTTCCTAAAATGTATTTACAGAAAGTCCACAGAATTTCCTGTCTACCTGCAAGTATCAGTGAAAATATGCTAAGAAATGTCTGGGGTATTTCTAACCACATTGTTGGATGCACAGGATGCAAACATACTTGTGTAAACATGCCAGAGTCAACATGTGAATAATTTAATAATACTGTCTGTGGCACTGATCCCAGCTGCAGCACATTCCCTGTATGCATCTTTTGAATGCCAGCATTTGTTTAGCTCTGCAGTTCTCTAAGTACTCACCAGACTTAAAGCTGCTTTCCAAAATTGCCTTGGCTCTTACGTGCGCTTATGTGCAACCACTCACATTTGATTTTCTCTTGTGCAGACCGATGTTTCTTTCTACCTCCACATGACCTGGTACCACACAGTGTACTAATAAATACATATTCAGGTTCCATCCTTATCTTTATGTGCCTTTACCTGCTGTCAGTGTGTTTCTGTTTTTATAACATTGAAAATGAAGAGGGAGCTGATTTCCCTGCCCAGTAACAAAGCACTATTTCTCTGATGTCTGGCATATGGATGGTAGTCTTTTCAGTTGTAACACTGTCTTTGTAGTACAAATATTATTGTGGTTTTGCATTTCTTCCATTCATCCACACCTGTAGATATTTCCCTGTCCCTGTAGTATCATTTTTGCTTATCGTTTTGAAGCTTTAGATGTTATGGCTCACTTTAACAGCATTTGTGCTCACTGTTATTATTATTATTATTACTTTTTTCATTTTTGCGCATTTGTTAGGAATCTGGCATTGTATGTACATATTATGTGAGGCGTGACATACATGGCATGGATTCCTCTGCTGGAAATGCCTTTCCTCATTTAACTGTATATGTATAGTTGCGCCTCACTAGTTATTGTCATTGTTATAAAAACATTTAACATTGGGAACAGATAAGGATAAAACTGGCCTGTGTAATCTGCCAGTTTAAATGGTTATTAAAGAAACATGACATCATAATTAACCTGCAGACCTGTTCTTCTACAAGAGTGAATTGTTTCATGTTATTGTCATGCATTATTGATTGTTACCAACATTTGGTACCATAGAACTTTCACAGTATGGGTTACGTATATATATATATATATATATATATATATATCAATGTATATATAGGTTCATAGGTTCATAGGCGTGTACTAGGCTAATGGCCCTGGAGCCTTTACAAGCCTAGCCCATAGATAAATAGCTGACAAGCCAGATAAATAAATATATGCATATGTTTAAATTTTTACATAAGTATGTTTGTGCGCATTTCTATTTCTATAGACATCTAAGTATATATAAATATATTGCTATAGAAAGCAAGTAGATTTTTTGATTCAGTTTCTTCAGAACCACTGTAATCAAAAATGAAATTTTGAGCTATAGTTTCTGTGAAATTACATGTTATTGAGGTGACTGTCTAATATAGGCTTAGTTTTCAGTTTTAATGTACAATAGAGTTTCCCTGGGTTTCAGAAACATGCTTTGTGCTGTTTCAGTATGCCTACCCCAGGTACGGTTTGTAGCATGATGCTGCCTGAGGTTAATTATCAGTTAACTAGGTGGAAAATAAAAGCCCATTCTTCTGCTAATTAAAAAATCTCACCCATGAAAATCTCAAGACCTGCAGTGAAACTGAAATATCACAGTTGCAATTAGCTGTGATACAAGGTAACTAGACAAGCACAGAATGTACACACCTCAGTGCGTACAGATGAGCTGGCTCATGGCAATACTGGAAAACAAGCAAGACACATGAGAGGGTGTACTGCAATGTTTAAATCTGTACAGGACAGTTGAATAAATGAATTGGTAAGCAGAGGGACAAAGATAAGGAAAACAGGGAAGAGAAGAACATACGTGAGGAGAGGGAGGAAGGATATATATTTTTAAGGACAGTTGCCCTTGTTTTGAAGAAGAAGAGAAGCTGAGGAAGGACGCAAGGGAATGAAAAGGTGTGGTAAAAGGGTGAGGTTCACAAGAAGGGAAGCATGCACACAAATATAAAACAGGGACAAAGTCCAACAGGGGAGGTGCTGACACACTGTGAGGTGTAGGTGACAGTACAGTTATAGACACACAGGGAGGACACTGGTGACAGGGAGGGTTGGACAACAAACAGATGATGGCACGGACGCATAAGGAAGGGGAACACCAGGATGAGGGATAGGATAGGTATGACCTTCTCCATTGTAGTGCCTTGGTATTACCCAAGAAGAGGTCAGACAGCACCCTGACTACCTGGCCCACTGAGCCCTGTTTGAGGTGGTGATGGCAGAGACAGGCACACACAGGCAGACATGGATGTGACTCTCATAGCTGCAAGTGGACCCTATCTAGGTCGCTGATGTGAGCTTCCTTCCAATAGTCTATCAAATTCCTTTCCATCTCCACCAACTGCTTGTGGGTAACATACTGATCACCCATAAGAGTGGAACCAGAGAGAATATTGATACTCCCATCCATTGAGGCATCAAGGAGGCTGAACCCACTCAGGTAGCAGGCCAGGATCCCAGTCAAGTGGGTGTAAGGGATGGCTGGGACTGCATGTGAGCTTGAGACCAGGACATGACACTGGCACAGTCATGGCAGATGTGGTAGAAAATGCAAACCTAACTGGAGAGAAATTATACTAATAATAATTATAAAAGTGTTGTGACAAAGGAAGAGGTGAGAGAGTGAAAAATAGGTAACTAAAAGACATGTGGCATGTATTAACCCTAGAGTCAAATGGTTACATAATACTAAAGCATTAACTTTTTTACATTGGCCTTTTGCCAGCTTCTTCCCATGTGTACTATACCACTGGCCCTATGCTATAATGTGCTGCCATGACAACAGTGAAACAAGGTGCAGTCCTTAATGTGTGTGTGTGTGTGTGTGTGTGTGTGTGTGTGTGTGTGTGTGTGTGTGTGTGTGTGTGTGTGTGTGTGTGTGTGTGTGTGTGTGTGTGTGCAGATTTGTTGTGAGAAAAATGGGTAAGAGTACTACTCTGCCAACAAAGATCACTGGCACAAGGACGATGCTTCATTCCTCTGTCATGGTATACATACAATCAGTAAGATGTTATAAACTATAACTACAGTTAATAGTTATGCAGGCTAAACTATATCCCTAAATGTGAACAAGTACCCATTCACAGATTATACCTCCTTTACTCTCCCTTCTTTACTTACTTCCTTAATTCTATCAATTTCTCTCTCTTGGCTTTCTCTCTAAATATACCATACGCCTATTTTTCTCTCATTTCATATTGCAATTCATGTTTGTATTATACTAACTTGTCTTTAATTTCTCTATAAACTGGCTAAAATGTCTCAAAATATTATAGGATCATAGGAAGTTACTAGGCTAATGGCCCTAGGGCCCTTACAAGCCTAGCCACATTCAACCCTTATTTCAACGATCAGCACAAATTGCCCCTGTCCAACAGGGAAACAGGTGGAACCCCTGGGGTGAATTTATGGTCACCCATCCAATCGTCCAGATTGTGTTTGAAGAGGGACAACATGTTTGACATGAAGTGGAACACATTTTCCAAAGGTGCGGTAACCTCTGGGAGACAAATCTGTCCCTCCAGCAGGTTCTATTATTGTCATATACCAGGTTAAGGTCTTTAGAGCAAGTAATCCGTGTACCATTTGACTTGCAGATATGCAGCTTTTCCAATAAAGCAGGGTCATTGATTGCCTTATATGCAAGGCATAGATTGCCTCTGAGTAGTCTGTATGAAACAGAATAAAGTGACAGTGAATTCAGTGATTAAATCATCATATAACGTGTATCGGTTCTTAACCAATGTTTTCATGTTATGTCTAATTTAGTATAATTATTTAAACTGTAGATGATTTGTATTATTTTGTAAGATTGCAAAATTATTGTTCGTAAAATATTTTGCAACACTTTGGAGGTTTTCTCCCCATGCTTCAACTGAAAATGAGCTCTTACCCAATCAGACTTTCCCAGTAATCAAATGTCAATAAATAAATAAAAATAAATAAACCTTGTATATATAACAGCAATTGTACTGCAAAGGGTACACATAATTATTGACCTGAAAATTTCTATTTTAAATATACAATGGTAAAAAACTAACATTTAAACCTTAAGTTAGGCAATAAGACTTACATAGGGCCAGTATCTGGCAATCTGCAGACATATATCCCCTAGATACTGAATACACTTACAATTACTGAATTAAGAAACAATATGCACCTCATTGTCTAGAAAGCCTTCCATTTACCAGTGATACAGAGGTCTGTTCTCCATAACAGCCTCCTAAACTAACAAAAAAAGGAGCATAAAGAAAGCATTAAGTCACATGCTCAATATCATTCCATTATAAAATATGAACACCAATGAAGGAGAAGCCAGTTACTATAATACTTACAATACATATTGGGTTCCCTTTCTGTAACATCTTTTTCCGAAAGACAATCAACGTCAGCATGGCATCTGCTCAGGTCACTGTAGTAGTGCCTGCATTGCTCATCAGAGTGACATATGCCACTGGCATCAGACATCACCCTGACAAACCTGTGCCAGGCATCCACTTTATACTGGGGACCCTCATAACAGTCTCTAATTATAAGTTTCAATGGTGCCCATGCAGCTCTCTTTGCTGTACCGCTGTGGAACTCTACCAAACTCAGTGCATTCAGAAAGCCATACCCATTCACCAGGTCACATTCTAGACAACTATGGGAGTCCACTCATGGTCATACCCACTGAGTTTTTCAGCAAGTGACACACACCATAGTGCAGCTTGTTAGCACAATCTGTTGCAGTATCACCACTATATAGTGTACAAGTACTTGATGGCATGGTGCTGTTAGGGTGGGAACACTGGCATTTAACATGTGTAGTAGGTGCATGTTGGTTAATTATGGTAGCAGTTTTGCACTTTAGCCTTCCAAGCTAGGAAAAAAAGAATATAAAAAAAATACTTTACCCCATATCTCCATAGGAGTTACTGAACCACCCACACATGCTCAGTGTGTTCTGTAGGTGCTCATGCAGATGCATGACATTGACAGAACATGGTTTGGCCCATAGCCATGATGAGTAAGAAATGCAGTTCAGACATGTTCATTAGGTAGTGCCATATCAGCAGAACTGCCACACTGCAAGCTTCATATATGCAAGATATAACACCTCATGACCACCATGGATCTCATCACACTAAAAAAGATTGCAAGCAGCAGCTGTCAAGGCTTTTTTAAACTGAGGAAGACATGACTTTACTTGTAGCTACTTGTTTGGAGACTGTACCTCAAAATATGACATTACCTGTCACCTTCCAAAATTATTCGGTTATAAACTGCAGTGCTATTGTGGTAATGGAAATGTTTGTTGGTGATGTAGATTAAAGAAGCATTTGTGCAGAGTAGTGTGAGACGTACTACTCATCAGTGACCTACCTTGCCACTGAATGGTGCAAGTTGCTGAACAATAATGTAGTTTAGACCCCAGGATGTACAGTTATGACTGTGTGCATGTGTGAATGCTAGACATTGTTGTCCTACAAACATAGAGGTCAGAGATGAGCAGAGATGCTGTTGTGTGATGTCATGTATGGGGTCAATAACCCCTCTTATCAGGATAGTCATGTACTGGCTACTACTGCTCCTTAACAGCCCCATTATACCGCACTGTCCGTCTAAGTACTACTACAATTTGATAGCGCCATTATACCACACTGACCATCTATGTACTATTACTCCTTGATAGCCCCATTATACCACACTGACCGTCTATGTAGAATTATGATGTGTGGTGGCAGGAAGGTAAGGAGCATGTGTCTGTTAAATGTATATATTCCTGCTAGATATACTAGCATGTGGGAACACTACAGCAATATGGTAGGAATTACTGTTTACGGGTGTGATACTTGGTAGAGTACAGATTGTTTATGTATACTTGCTACATTAATTGCAATCAGCATACATTCTGCAGTAGCACACCTGTAGCTCAGACGTGTGTGTGGGATGTATGTGTGTGTATGTGTGTGTGTGTGTGTGTGTGTGTGTGTGTGTGTGTGTGTGTGTGTGTGTATGTGTGTATTTGTGTGTGTGTGTCTGAGTAGCTGCAAAACATAATCTGCAGCAGAAACATACTCTTTTGTCTTATTTAGGAAGGTACCTGCTTTGTTACTGATATATCTGTGGTCTCAGTAGGCTCCTGTTAGTATGTGATAGTACTGTACCTGTTTGTAGGTACACTCAGAATATCTATCCATGCATAAACTTATATGACCTAGGAAAAGTTAGCAAGTAGAAGGCATAACACTGATGGCAATGAACAGTGGACTACTGTGGTAGACTAGTACCTATGGATGCCAAGTGCAGGCTTCAAATCATATCTATTTACTGTCCAATTATTTTTGGATGGATGTGGGCCACAATACAGGAAGAAGACAAAATGTGTCTGTGAGTATGCAGTATGTGTGTGTTATTGCCCACAGAGATATATCAAGACTACATACATCCACCACACAGGCACCCCATGGATTGTATCATGGTGGGTACATGTCAGCTAGTGATGTAATTATCCTTCCATACAGTTTTCTTTTCCTTCCTCAGCAGGATCCCCAGCTATGACAAACAAAAAATGCAAGTTCTCCAATGCACAGAATTAGATCCTGCTGCAGGCCATCAGTCTCCACAGTTGGCAGATGATTGGCCATGATAAATCGGACAGACCCTTTCAGGACCTAGCCTAGCAGGATGTTGTGAATGACACCAATGCTGCTGATGGCCAGGTAATCATTACTATCATGCGAACATCAGGACACCAATATGATCGGTGCTGCAAAAGCTCATACTGCTTGCCTGCACAGCAGATGACAGCAACAAGAGGTGTCTCATTGACTGAACCACCTATCTTAGAGATGGAGAAGTTCCTTGCCTCTTTGCATGGGGTTTCTCACATCCAGACATCTTGATGGAGCCCTGGATTCATAGATTAATAGATTCATCATAGATTGTTACTAGATTAATAACCTTGGGGGGGAGGTCTTTTGAAGCCTAGCTAAGTTTTTTTCTGAAAGAATAATGATGTCCTGTATCCAAATAGGACATTGAAAGCCAGGCATTGATAAGTTACCTCTGTCCATAAGGGACACGGGTGCCAGACCCAGTGCAAATTTCCTGTTGCTCATCCACTTTTCTAGTTGTGCTTAAACTGGGTAATTTTTTTCAGAGAGGGGCAAGCAAAGAGAAAAGAAACAGATGTGGGGGGGGGGTTGTTAGTTTAAGTTTCAGGAACTGTGCCAACACAGTCGCTCACTACCATAAATTATGCAGTTGAGTTTCACACATATCAGGAAGTCAGAGACATCAACTCAACTAAACTGTGCAATGGAAGAACCTCACTCTAGGGATATAGGAGCTGAACAAAAGTATCATCCAAGAATATCCACAGGGTGTCTGCAGAGGATCAAGTATCTGCATACTGTGTATGTGTGTAGTGCAGAAGAGATTAAAAGCATTATCTCACCTTTTCACTGGAACAGCATGGTTTTAGATGCAAAGACCAAAAGCACAAGGTATGTTATCTAGTATTCTGCTCTAGCAGTATGGAAAATAGTATTCATACATTCATTCAGTCAGTGGGACTTGGGTAATGGAAGCAGGTCATATTTATTGTGGCTACTTTCCTTTGGTGTCTTCACAGGTGAGATTTTGTCAGGTTACTTTACCACAGATATACCAGTGCCTAATGCTGAAGATGAATCAGGCTCTGTTGATAATGGCAGCCAAAGTATGGCATGGCCAAGGTCTTGGTTTCAGTGGTGGAGCCAAGCGATGTGGATCCAGAATTTCATGTCAGACCATGGGCATAGCCTCTGTGCCTATGGAACCCAACCCAGACACACAGGAGGACACACAATGACAGGAAATCGCAGACAAATTTACCAGGAACTGATGTCTCACCTGCAGTGCAGTCCCCCTTATTACCACAGGTTCTACTGAGCAAGTAGAAGACAGTGCTGGATGTCATGCTGGTGACCGTGCTCTCCATGGGTATCACCCGCCCACTCAAGCTAGCTGTCTCAGTGTCCACAGCCCAGTGAATATGCATGGTCATCATACAGAGGAAGGCTAACCACTCAGTCCTTGCTGAGATGGTAGGTGTTTTACAAGGTGTGTATAATGACCTCAGGGAGTGCATATTCCACATGTGTGACTTTATGGACATGTGGTATAGAAAGTTTACACAAAACAGGTGTACCTGTGCACACAAACAGATGCACTCCTCCTGGATGGTCTACCTCCATTTTTGATGGTGAAGGCTACTGTGGAATGGGGAGACCATGGTCAGACACACGTAATACTAACTCTTCAACTCCACCATCCAGTGTGAAGGGAAGTAATCTACAACATGGATGTCCATGAAGGTGGGGTATTCATGCTGGACTGATCCATGTTAGGGGCATTTCTTTACATTCACAAAGCACTCCTTCCTCTTTACATGGTCTAGGTAGTGCTTAAAACCTCAAAACAAAAGGTGGCTCCATAGATGGGAGTATGTGCAACCCCCCCCCCCCCACACACACACACACAATTGCCCATTGATAATATTTGGCACTGTGACCCTCTCCATCTGTGCATACAATGACAACTGTGATGCATCTTCTATATTCTGTTACTTGGGAAGCCTATATCTGATGCAGAAAGGGACTAGTCTACTACAATCTAGTCTACTAAAACTACAATCCACTCTGCTACAGGCCCCATGAGGAGCTCAGTGTCTCTCCAACCTAACACCACTCAAGTATCCAACTGCGGCACCACTTTTATCATTCTTATAAGAAAAGCATAGTGCGGGTCTGAACTGTCTGCAAACAGCTAAAGTTAACTTTGAACCTAACACCACTCTTAAGTATTCAACTGCGGTACCACCTTTATCATTCTTATAAGAAAAGCGCAGTCCGGGTTTGAACTGTCTGCAAACAGCTAAAGTTAACTTTGAATCTAACACCACTCTTAAGTATTCAACTGGAGTACCACCTTTATCATTCTTATAAGAAAAGCCCAGTCCGGGTCTGAACTGTCTGCAAACAGCTAAAGTTAACTTTGAGTATGTGTCTACCTGTTTGAGCCAATATTCATTATCCCCTGGAGAGCACTCTGCTTTGGATTGTAAGCACACCCCCCCGATACACACACACATACACACATACACACCCCCCTTCCATTTTCTCTCTCATTCCCTTCTGTTAGCAAATTGTCTTTGCTTTGGCTCATTAGCAGCAGTACAAAAGAACTGCCTGCTCACACCCTTGTTCTCCCCCTTCACTGTTCATTACCTTAAGCCAATCAAAAGTTAATAAATATTACCTGTGGCAGGCACCATTTTTAAAACTACAATCCACTCTGCTACAGGCCCCATGAGGAGCTCAGTGTCTCTCCAGTAAGTGTTTTACAACTGTGTATGCTTATTTATGTTGAATTGTGTTAGACATCTAATATGATTTATGCTTTATTACTGGAAGTTACTATGGCATGCTAGCATTTTGTTTGTCTTCACCAAGTTGTTTTTAGTATAATAGTATGGTCTATTTGCATAGCTGCACTTTGTTCACTAATGTTATTCATGTATATGTGTTGTGTGTAGACAGCTCATACTGGTGTCTAATTATTTCTATATAATTGTGCTGCTACTGGTGGATAGAATCACATTAGAGACCCAGGACAGAGTGCTGCTCGCTATATTTTTATCTGTGACTGCATAACTGTCAGCTGAGGTCCCTTCTCACTGATGTTTTTCCAACTGGCTCAGTATCTGCATATACTAGTAGTTGGTTCAAGACATATTTTCCTGCATACAGTAGCTATTTGCTCAGTTTGTTTTTTATAATCTTTATAATATATCTTTACCATCTCAAAGTGCTTACTCCTCTCCGTACTCTTCTTTTCTAGACCTAACACCACTCTTAAGTATTCAACTGCGGTACCACCTTTATCATTCTTATAAGAAAAGTGCAGTCCGGGTCTGAACTGTCTGCAAAATGCCCCCCCCACACACACACACACACACACACACACACACACACACACACACATACACATACACACTCATCTTCCATTTTCTCTCTTATTCCCTTCTGTTAGCAAATAGTATCCATAACTGATAACTCTCCTTAGCATGGAGAACATCGATATCTGTGCAGTAACAGAAACCTGGTTCAAGGCACCCGAGAGCACCCCAGCACTACCAGGTTATACCTCATACCATGTTCGAAACTCTCCTTAGCATGGAGAACATCGATATCTGTGCAGTAACAGAAACCTGGTTCAAGGCTCCCGAGACCACCCCAGCACTACCAGGTTATACCTCATACCATGTTTTTCGGCCCCAAAACTTGGACCGAACCACAAAAGGAGGGGGAGTATCAGTATTCGTCAAAGATACCCACACCTCCAGGTTGGTGGCACAGCACAGAGCATCAGAGACTATCCATGTGCAACTAACAGTGGGTAAAACTGCCTTCCAGTTTGTAGCCTGCTACAGACCACCCTCCCAAACCTAGGAACCCCACTCGGCCTTCCTGAGAACACTGGAAAATATGAAGGTCTCTCCAAACACCATTATATTGGGCAACTTCAACTACCCTAACATAGACTGGGAGCATTACTCTGGCTCCAACACCCTAGCCAAAAGGTTCCTAGAATTTATAAACTCAAATGCTATGGAACAACTTGTTGCCACTTCCACAAGAGGGGAAAACATACTGGACCTGATCATCACCAACATGGGGACTCTATGCTCCAGACCAGAAGTGTATCCCTCACTGGTAAGATCAGACCATAAACTAATCTCACTAGATATTCACAACCTGACACCAGACCCTGCCAGAAAACCACAGTGAAAAACTTCTCTAAAGCAAATTTCACACTCCTCAAAACCGAGGTGGAATCCTTCAAAGCCCCCGGGCCTGTGGAAAATACGGCCCAGACTGCAGAATCCTATATAACCGCATTCTATGAACACCTTCAGGAACCCAGCCATAAACAAACTATACAATAGAAGGAGGAAGCTACTACATGATAGAGCAAAATCCCAAAAAGGGAAGGCATCTCTGATCAGTATTAGCAAAAAACTATGGGCACTCATAAAATCGTCTAAGGCCAGCTTCGAGAGAAAGATTGCACAGGACACTAAGGATAATCACAAGGCTTTCTTTAGTTATGTTAGGAACCTGGGTGGGAATTCCCAGATATGTTCAGAATTAGTCCAAAATGACAAAAAATACACCAAACCCTGAGACATTGCCAACATCCTAGCTGACAGGTTCAGAGCAAACTTCTCCCCCCCCTCCCCACCAAAAGGGCAAATATCTATCGCAGCAGAGTGCTGCCCCCTGACATCTCAGATGCTCAGGTAAGAGCCGCCCTCTCCAAAGCAAAAAACACAGCATCATTGGGACCAGACGGTGTCCCAGGCTGCGTACTACATGAACTCCAAGAATAACTAAACCCAAACATAAAACTACTGTTCAATCTCAGCCTTACTACAGGATATGTACCCAAAGAGTGGCATACAGCAACAGTGGTCCCTCTCCACAAAGGTGGTGCCTCAATGGATCCTGGAAACTATCGCCCCATAAGCTTGACTAGCTTAGTCTGGAAAGCTATGGAAAGGATCATCATGGACCTCATAAATAAAGATATTGGGGACCTACAGACACTGGATCCTACCCAGTTCAGCTTTGTTAAGAGCAGATCCTGCCTCTTAAACCTGGTCGATTTCTTTGAAACAGTCACCAAGGCCATTGACGAGGGGAAGGTGGTCCACACAGCCTATCTTGCAAAAGCCTTCGATACAATACCCCACTCGGGCATTATAGATAAGCTCACCAGCTTAAATATAAACCCCTATGTCACTAGATGGGTTGCAAACTGGCTCAAGGACAGAACCCACATGGTTAGAATTGCTGGAGCCATGTCAGACTCCAAACCAGTTACAAGTGGCGTCCCACAAGGCTCAGTCCTGGGACCTCTCTTGTTCGGTATATATTTCTCGGAGGTACAGGCTAATATGGAAGGACTGTGGCTGACCAAGTTCACAGATGACTGCAAACTGGGCACCATAATCAACTCTCCAGCCGACACAAGCATCCTACAAAAGGGCCTCATAGAAACAGACAACTGGTGCCAGAGCCATGGCCTTAAGCTAAATGCCAAAAAGTGTATAGTCATCCCCTTTGGCAAAAACAAAGTGCCCACAAATTACCACATAGGTGGTAATCCATTAAGTACGGAAGAAGTAATTAGGGACCTGGGGACCCAAGTTGATAGCAATCTCTCATTTGACAACCACGTGGCCAAAGTGGTTAGAAAAACATTTTATATAGCCCACCTAATCATGAAGGGATTCACATCTAGATCAGGGGAGGACATCGTGCCTCTTTACTCATCCCTCATCAGGCCCATAATTGAGTACAATGCCCCTTTCGGGATGTACCTTACCAGACACCTGCAGCAACTGGAAAGACCCCAAAAGTACATCACCAAGAGAATCAAAGGGCTCAAACAGATGCCATATGCTGCCCGGTTAAAGAAACTCCAGCTCTACTCAGTGGCATACCGCCTGCTCAGAGGCGATCTGTGCCTGACGTATAAAGCCACGATCAACCCGGAATTAATGGACATGCTGCACATCAGAAAATCCAAATCCCATCGAGCTACGCACTTGAGAGACTTGAACCTCAGCACTGAAATAAATAGGACATGCTGGAGGGACAGATTCATAACCCAGAGGCTCCCTTCACTCTGGAATAAAATCCCAGTCCAGGTTAGGCGGAGTCCCTCATTGACTCTCTTCAAGAGGAATCTTGATGAGTGGATGGGAGATAGTCGGTTTACCCCGGGTATCACTTCTATGTCACTGTTAGACAGAGGCACAGTATACTAACCTCGAAAAAGGGCATAGCAAAATTCATTTAAAATGGGTGGCGAAAGCCAAACACACTCTGGCTAGGCTTATAAATGCCCTAGGGCAGATAGCCTAGTATAAACCTATGAACCTATGAACCTATAAATACTGTGTGTTTGTTAATTTAAACTGAGACCACAGTAGCCTACTGATACAAGGTTATCCTGTTTTTCCACCTGAGAAATGGGTAAGAAATGACTTACAGTTTCAGAGCAGTCCTTGGTCAATTCTGATTGTTTCTTAAACACAAACTTGTCTTTGCTTTGGCTCATTAGCAGCAGTACAAAAAAACTGCCTGCTCACACCCTTGTTCTCCCCCTCCCCTTTCCCTGTTTATTACCTTAAGCCAATCCCAAAGTTAATAAATATTACCTGTGGCAGGCACCATTTTTAAAACTACAACCCCCCTTTTGAGCACCTCATGCTCAGCTCTGCCATAGAACTTATTAAAACTGCCTGAACTGGGGCACAGCTAACTAATAGTTTGTGGAAATACAGAGTACCTACCTGAGTCTCCACATTCACTATCATATGTTCATTTATCAGTTTATTCTGTTACCTGATTGTTTCCAGCCCCTTTATAAGAGCAACTAACAGGGTCTCTACCCACTTCACTCCTCACCCTGGCCCCTGTTCCCTCCCACCCCCAGTGGTCCTACCTTTATTACACTCACATACCCTTCCATCTTTCCAATAGCCAACTCACTACTGTCACTCCTCCTCGGCTAACATGTACAAGCATACCTTACCTATGCGCCCTGCATGCACTCTCCTTGCATATCTTACATCCTACCAAAACTTCATCATTGCCCCACTCAACCACTACCACTGTACTACTACTCACACCACCACTCATGTCTCTCCCTCACTCAGCTCCCCTCCCACCAACTCAAGAACCATCCCTATGCACCCCCCACATATTCTACCAACTATATTACTCAAACATAAAGCATCCCTACAACTTAACATAGTAACCCTCCCACCATACCTATTACCCACAGAGCACAATCATAAAGTTTCCCTAATAAACAAACACATTCAAAAACTGAGAAAACTAATAACCTCATGCATATCAAAACTAGCCCTAAGTGGAGACATCCACCCCAACCCTGGCCCTACCATCTCCAACCCCGATCCTCATAATCAGACTAGAAACCACAACTTCTCCCATATCACAGCCAATAGAAAGCCAAGTGACTTCCTTCTACTAAGCCTAAATATTAAAAGTATATCCAACAAAGTCTATGAACGCAATGCCACCATAGACCTGTACTCCCCAGATATAGTCATCCTGACAGAAACCTGGCTAGAACCTCACATTACCAGTGAGCACATCCTCCCTACCAGTTACGGAATACTAAGGGTAGACCGGCTAAACAAGAAAGGAGGCATTGTAGCTATAATATTTAAACAGCATCTAAACATCCAGATCTTAAAATCATCAGCTCCACAAATAGGCAATGAAGAAATAATATATACCAACCTCAAAATAAACCAAAACAAAACCATCAACATAATTGGATGCTAGTTCCCACCTGGCCAAAAAATCCCTCCACTAGAAAACCTCCTCAGCTGGTCTACCCACCATCTCACCCAAGAAACTATAATTTTAGGTGATTTCAGTATTGACTGGCAATCCTGTTCTGGCAACCATCCAACATGTAAACCTTCATGGCTTTACCCAACTAGTCAGTCGCCAACCAGGATAAATAAAAACTCCAGCAAGCACACTACCCTGGATTGGATACTAGTCAGTAAGAGTCCACAGTCATATATAACAGGCTGCTTATCAGATAGCCTCAGTGATCACTCCCCAACATTCCTACTCAAAAAATACCTATACCAAGCTAAACCTGTCATCTACCATCAAATACGTAAAAAAATTAACTTTAACCCATTCACATTCATCTCATCCTTCAAAGAATGTAACTGGCATCCTCTAAAGTACCTCAGTCTTGATGACACAGTTGAATTTTTTTAATACTACCTTCCTAAGCATCCTTAATTACCATGCCCCCATAAGACTTTCCAGAACTAAAGCACAACCCTCCCCATGACTACATAAAACCACTAAGTCAAAAATGAAAAACAGGGATAAAGCCTGGGAGCACTGGTGCAAAACCAAAAAACCCTAAACTAGACAGAAATTCCTAGAACTACGCAATAGAGTCAAAAAGCTAATAAAACAGGACAAATTCCAATACCACCAGTCTGCCCTAGACTCCTCCCAAAACAGTCCCAAACAATTCTGGTCCTCCATAAACTCCATCCTTCACCCAGGTAAAGTCAGTATCCCTCCTCCTAACATCCCTCACTCCTCCGAAAATATTGATACCTCATTCAACACACACACTTCACACAAACCATACTATCACTAGCTAAATAACACAACCCCCCCTCCCCCTCCAACCCACACCTTCAACTAGTAATCTCCCCACTGCCTTCTCTTTTTCTCCTGTACCTAAGTCCAACATAAAAAAAAAAACTCTTAACTAAACTTAAGCCCACCAAATTAGCAGCAGACAACCTCCCAAGTGAATACCTACAAATCGCAACTGATGCTCTGGCCTACCCAGTATCCATCTTGATTAACCGATCTTTGTCAGAAAGTTATATTCCCACACTATGGAAAGTATCACATATAATTCCCCTCCACAAAGGCAGCCCCTCTACAGAACTATCCAGTCACTGCCCCATAGCTATTCTCTCTTCACTCTCCAAAATACTAGAGAGATGCATTCACTCTCAGGTCTCAGTCTACCTTCTTACTAACAACCTCCTTTCCAATACTCAGCAAGGTTTCCGACCAAACCATAGCACCACCACTGCCTTACTCTCCTTTACTAACACTATTCTTCAGCATAAAAACAATGGCTATCTCTCCTCTGCTACTTTCCTAGACCTGTCTAAAGCATTTGACATGGTCCCACACAAATAACTCATCTCTGTCCTCAATAACCTATCCTTCTCTCAAACAATCACCAACTGGTTTCAGAGTTACCTGTCTGACCGCCAACAATCCGTTGTATGGCAGAATGACATTTCTCCCCAACTATCTGTCTCTATAGGGGTTCCCCAAGGATTCTTCCTTGAACCCCTACTCTTCTCTATTTTCACCAATAATATAGCCTCTGCCACCAAACATGGCACACTCATACAATACGCAGATGACTCAACCATCATCTACTCAGCCTAGTCCCTACCCAAACTGCAAAAAGTCATACAGGAAGCCTTTTCCTCTGTTGAAACTTGGTTATACGATGCCCAATTAATACTCAACCCAAATAAAACTAAACTACTCATCTTCCAACCCACCAAACATATTCAAAACAACTCTCACTTTAACATCACAGCAAAAGACAACACCACTATACACTCAACAGAACACATCAAATTGCTAGGAGTGGAACTAGACAATAAACTAAAATTTGACATTCACATATCCATGACCATAAAAAAAGTCCACAAAAAAACTAGGAGCGTTATACAGAAATAAGCAACTTCTCACCAAAGCAGCAACAATTTCAGTAGCAAATTCCCACCTTATCGCCACCCTACTTTATGTCTCTCCAATATATACCAACCTAAGGCAATGCGATCTAAACAAGCTAGAGACCTGCTACAACAAAATCGCCAAATTCGCCACAGGGGCATCCTACCATAGACACCACTGTCTCTCACTTGCTGAACTGGGCTGGCTTGAACTCCCTCATCTCCTTCAATGGTATCAACTCACACTCGTCCACAAACTAGTAAACCATCCACTAAATGTCCCATCCCTCCAGAATCTACACTAACCCTATTGCACCACCAGACCACTAAGATCCAGCAACAAAAATCACTTGCAGATCACTAAAGCCAATAAATCTGCTGGTGAAGCACTATTCTCTTGCACCATAGCCAAATTATGGAACTCCCTCCCACCCACAATTACCTCCGTACCATCATGCACCCACTTAAAACTTTACTAAAAGCGCACCTAAAAACATGCTGGCTATGCCCTTGCAACTCCCACTCTAATATCACCCACCCCATCCAACCACTACCTTTCTTTCCACCCCACTAACTACCTTGATTATAGCAAGCTCGGATTCTTATAAGCCTATACTTATTATACAGCATGAACTTCTTATTGTAACAATTGTTAATGTCTGTTATGTACTTCGCAGGTAAAGATTCTAGTTGTCTACTGATGTACTATGTTCTTTTTCTGTAACTATGTTTGTAATTAATTGCTATGTTAATCAAATTGTTAATCGCGATGTAAATCCAATGTAACTACTGTCTGTATATTTTAACTGTGGAGCTTTTCTCCCCGGGCCTCCGCTGAAAATGGACCTATGTCCAGTCGGACACTCCCGGTCAACAAATGTAAATAAATAGTCTATGCACAAAATAACATAGTTCAATTGAAGGTTTTTATGTATCCCTTTTTCTTTTCTGTATATTACTTTATTCTGGCTCCTAGCTATGAATCAACTGCCTTCTCATGCATCCAGCTCCTCCACAAGCTCCATATCTGACACATCCTCCACTGCCATGTCTTGGGCTTCTGTTTGCATACAATAATGTTATGTAACTTGGCACATACAGAAAATATCTTACTGCATGTGGCAGGGACAAACTGCAGCACAGCTGTAGATACATCCAGACAGCAGAAGCAGGCCTTCAGCAGGCCAAACACATGTTCGGCAATGATCCACGTTTGTGGCAGTATATAGGCATAGCCATTTTCTGCCATGGTCTGGAGATTTCTGGTAGGTGTCATTAACCATGGTTTCAAGGCATATCCAGTATTGCTATTAAGATGACCCTGAGTGAAATCACCTTGCAAAAACCACTGATATAAGTAGTATGTGTATCATATGTAGGAGTCATGGGTACTGTCTGGGTCACCTGCAGGTATATTGTAGCTTATGCACTTTGCATCACAGAGCACCTGGCAGTTGTTGGACTGGAAACTCTTACAGCTAATATACTTTGTTCTATGCTTCCCAAGTGGTGCCTTTATTGCAATGTTGATGTAGTCTGTGACCCCAGTACCTGAGGGAAATGGGCTATGTCATAAAAAGTGCACATGTTCTTGTCAAATACAACTGTTGGTTTATTGACTGTGGATAGATTATGGAATTATGGATTCACAGTTCATGTTACATATAAACTAACACTCTACACAGAAATGAAGCTTCTTTTAACTTCAGTACCTGCAGATGAGCACTTCCAACATGTTTCTACTATTTCTAAAACAAGGTTTTGTACTCTGCACTTGTGTAGGGGTAAAGAACATAGTGGACTGCAGCAGTACGTAAGATACAGTATTACTCAGACATTGTCAGGGGAGACTGCAGCAGTACTCACTAAATGATCACTTACATACAACTAAGTAGCAAAAATAAAAATGCATGATGGGATACCACCATGCAGCAGTGGGTGCCACAATACATAATGTATATGGTGAAATAGAATGAGTATAACAATTACCTTCATGTTAGCAACATCCTGCGTCAGGTCATTCCTGAGTAATAATTCATGGAATAAACCTTGTTTTTTTTCCCCTTTGGGTTTATTTTTCTGGCAATGGTGGACTTGGAATATTCTATTTCTACATACACACTGTATAAACAGTATCGTTATTATTGTGTGTGCGATTTCTAAGGGGCAGGCAATTTGGTAGAAGTAAGTCACTGTTTTCTTAACTGGGCAGTACCTACTAGTGTATAGGTGGTTAGTTAAACCCTGCTCCCCCTTTTTCAGTGTTTTGCATTCAGAGTTTAGAAGGGACTGCATTGTTTTTTCAATATCCTGCAAAGTGCTGCATGGAAAAAATTCATCAGGAAGTGATGGTTATTGTGAAATCAAGAAATGAACATAAAATCTTGTTGTTGTATGAGCATGTGTATCTCATGCCAACCCTTGCGAAACGATCAACATTTGGAGGTAATTAGTGTAACATACCTAGTATTGGTTTTGAACATCATATACATTCATAGGGCAGCAGATGGCATACAGGCTGCATAAGTTCCCAGGATAGTACTTAACTAAAAAAAGCACTTTCAAAAGCATTAACATATAAAGGTGTAATGAATGGATGGTATACAGCTTCAATGTCTTTAAACTTATCAGTAATATCATCTATGGCATTCAGCCATTAATAAATAAGCAGATTATTAACATTTTGCAACACGCTACATTCAAATGGTACATTATATCTAGATGGCAGTTCCCCATATGTTCTACTATTTTGGTTTTCACTGTGTACTTAGGCTTTCAAAGTTGGTACCTTGTTGCTACAATTGCAGACTTTCTCAAGTCCCTTCCAAACTCCACTGGACTTCAATTTCTTCCAACACATACATAGTCTTTTTATTATATGAAGGCATGTACCATGATGCACTAATACTTCCATGAGTTTAACAAGTAATCATGCTGATGTTAATTACAAATAATGCATTGTTTTATAACCTGAACAAGCCAAATGTCAATCACTGTATCTGCTACGATTCATGACACTGTACAGCATAGACTTTGCAGCATTGTCAGAAATGTAGCACTGTGACTCATGATCTGATACAATACATACTTACAGAACAGTATATCTGTTGATTCTATTCCTGCTTCTGGAGATTCTGTAATGTAGGAATCAAGTGAAAATAACGAAATACTGAGGTGATGACACATTACCTGACCCGATGAAAAGTACAGAAACTGCAAAAAATAAATTCCTACATGAGAGTGACTAATGTTATGGCATACTTTCCCAGATGAACTTATGTTGTCCATGTACAGAAAACTGCTGAATATATACTTATGTGCCCCATTATAAATGCTATAAAGTATAAACAGCAAACATTGCAAAGGCTTAGTAGGATCAGTAAAAATATTTTTTTTTTTTTTGTTACTGATGGTGTAGCAGAATACATTATCTTAAGTCTTTCAATATGTTACTGCTAACCGGATAATATACTATGGCACCCGACCATGTATGATGTCTATATGGCTACAATCCTGCATGGAAGGATACCCATATGTATCAATTCTAAATGACACATCAGAACAGCAAAAGGTAGCAACTTGCAAACAGGTACAATTACCAGAATTATGCAGAACTGCAAATGTAAAACAAATCAAGCAAGTAAAGACAAGATGTCCCCAAACCAATACAGTTCTGTAATTCCAACTGTCAATTAAATATTACACAGTAGTCTGAGAAGTCATATTTTCTCAATCAGTGTGCACCCTGGCTGTGTGTGGCCCATTAGCAGGATAGATTTAAATACACAGAGGAAAAAACACAAATGCTGAGAATGCCATGCTTTGATCCTAGTGGGGTACTGACCACTTCTGCTAGTCAGGATATCAGCAAATTCAAAAGCTTGAAAGGGACTGTAGAAATGAAACCGACCTTGGGAGGGAGAAATCTTTTACAGACTACTAATCACAAAAAAAACTTTAAGTTACTTAAACATAACTACCACCCCCACCCCCCACCCCCATTTAGAGTGAACTAGTCATTCATGATGCCTTATATTCATTCAGAAATAACTCCTCTTTAAAGTTAAAGAGCTTCAATTTCACACCAGCGTCACATGAAAAAAACTCACTTACAAACTCGATCCTGCCTCCTGGAAGACCCTACCTGATTCCAGTACAACAAACAAAAATCTCACAACCTTCAAAAAATAAGCTGAAATCACACCCATGGGATGAATACAAATGTAACTGTTACTGAGACACCAGCTAAAGTCTGCCATTCAAACCTTACTAAGCCTACTCACAACATAGCATTTCACTTCCTTTAAACGACTAATTATTTGCATATAGTTGTATAAAATACACTACTTCTTAGCCTTTTACATGTATTTCCTACAAAAACCATCTTCTTTTCTCCTACCACCAATTTAATTATCAATAGCTAGGCTTCTTCCTCCTTCACAAGGACACTACTCTGGTTCTGACTTTATCTCTTGTATATTATAATGCCACATAAACTACTGTCTTTGTATTTACTTGCATTTTATGTTTTGTCTTTCTTGCCTCTTCTAGCCTTGCCTGCTCTGCTTCTTTGCTCTTTTCACTTACAAAGGACGTAATCTTCTGTTTCTGTTGTTACTGTTATGTATATAATATATCAGTATCTAAATATGTGCTTTTTGTCTTTCATTTCTACTGCTTGTATGTACTGGTCTCTATTACATTGTATTATATATTTATTGATGTCTTGTATTTGCTATATAACCCAGACAGTGATTGAAACGGTTTGACCACCATCCCACAAGCCTGGTCAACAAAAATTAAAAAATAAATAAATAAAATAAGCTTCATCAATACATAAAGTTCTTGGAGAGAGCTGCAACAAACTTCCTTTAGCAACAGAAATGTAAATGGTGGGCATCTTGCAAATGTTGCTCCAAGACTGAGACATAAACAAGGACTATGTTGCTGGTTATAAAGTAGCACTACATACATACATACATACAGTTAAATGAACTATATACATGATGTGTGATGTTGTTACAGTTGGGAAACAGTGACTACTACACTTAACAGACAATCACCATTGAAGTAGCAGCTAACAATACTTTATGACATAACTAATGAGACAGATAAAGGCATTCAATCCATCACCTCAATATTGAACTTTGCAACTGTTTATTAACCAATGCACCACAGCATAAGAGATTTTGTTAAGCAGCTCACTGAGGATGTCCGTGCAGCAGTGTTCACTAGTCAGTGTTTATATCTTCTTTAGCTGACATCCCCTGTGTGGAATCATTCACACAGTCTGGATCATTGGTGTTACAACTGAAATTCCCCTATTTAATGGCCTGTGTCATCTGTAGCTTCACCTGGTGATACACTTGGGACAGGTAGCCACTGCCTCAGTGCAGCTTAATCTAACCATGCCCTGTACTGTGCATGATTTTATAAAGGGCAAAGGTCGGCATTATAATTGGCTGTATAGTGTAACTCCAATGCAAGCTATGTGTATGTCTAAGTAAAATGAGGATCTTACCCGACTGTCTGAATTCCCTTGTTTATCATGACCTACACTTGCAAAAGAATAAGTAAGATGTACCTTACATTAGTGTATAATCCTTACAGACACTTACAATAATAACTGTCCTGTAGTCTAATATGTGTACTGTTGTATACAGGTAGACTTCAAGGATGCAATCATTGTGTTCTGACTATCAAGCTAACAGTAACAGTCAGTTACTGCATCTCTATTGTCTAAGTGACTCAATAAACATTTGCTTATAAAACATAACTTACCTCCACAATCGTCAGTCATGTACTCCACAAGTAAAATAAATACATTCACATACATAATTTTTACATACATTACCAAGCTAACACAATGCATGGACTTTGGTACAACTGTATATATATGAATGTTTACCTGCACTCTTTTTAATTGGATTGATATGCTCTACTTTGCATAGTTCATTACTTATATGGTATGCATTATATACTGCTGTT
The DNA here is from genome assembly GCF_019279795.1 of Protopterus annectens. Taxonomy (NCBI): domain Eukaryota; kingdom Metazoa; phylum Chordata; order Ceratodontiformes; family Protopteridae; genus Protopterus; species Protopterus annectens. Next base: position 98,788,064 of record NC_056731.1, on the reverse strand, counting down.
TCACAGTATTATTTGAACCACTGTAATTTCTTTTTTTGTTTTTGACATTGCCAGATGCCCTGGGTAGTGGAAGAAACTGTTCTTGTACTAGTCCACTCACCAGTTAACAACTTATAAATAAATAAATTATCAAAATGTAAAGCTAATACAGACATGGATGAGCGATGTTTGGCAGATTGTTGCTGGAATTTTCTATAGTTGTGCTCACTGCTTATTTATGCTGGGAGATGATTCCAAGTATCTAGTGCAGTTTAAAATAAGTCCCGTGTGACTGGATGACTGTATTAGGGTCATTTCTCCCTAATCATGACCAAAGTGTATAGTGGGATGCATAAATCTGTAACTTACTTGTCAAAAGTGGGAATTAATCCTGATTTATAAGTTTGTAAGTAAGACCTGAAAGCAGTGACCGGCTACCACTTTGCTTTCTTCATTGAGAGGCAACAATGTTGTGTTTGACATGAACAGTAGATGATACACGTATATTTTGTTTACAATTCAGACGTTACTTATATGGCTGCTGCACAGCACCAAGATACGTGCACTAATTATATACATGCATTAATTGTAGTGCTCTAGCAGGTCATTCTGGTGACCAACCTGGTGTCTCCCTGCTTGTCCAGAGCCTCTTCTGCACAAAGTAGCGTACCTGATAACAAGTAATTAATAATGAGAAGGTCACAAACTCCAATGCGCTACTGCTAAGGGCAGAACTCAAACAACAAATCGGCATTTACCTACATGACTTCTTAGCACACAGATATATGTCAGGCAATATTGCCACGTTTATACGACTTAGCATGGACATTAAGCCACAGACATCATGGGTGACTGCTGTCATACATAAGCTATGGTGACTGTTGTAAATGTAATTCAAACTACAGTAGACTGTGACATTAAATACATTGTAGTACATTTCCACAACAGACTTAGAGGTACATATAATTGCTGTCTTTTAGCTGACTGCCATGTTTGGTAAAGAAAGGCAATGTGGGATCAGCATCTATGCTGTCCTGGTTTGAAACCTGCACTTTGAAACACATGTAGGAGTGTAGTAAACTGATCAACAGTAAAATAAATGGATGTGCTCTGAAGACTGCCTATCCAGTCTCTTTGCAATAGTAACCCACTGCTACTTTTCAACCATATTCTTGGGAAACATAATGGTTAAACCCCTAATGAGGTGTCCTTTTTACTGTTCAATGCAACACAATATGGCATATATATGTACCAGGATTTGAACAGTATAGCGTTTACTATGTACCATGTCATTTAATAAAATAATATGTACTTATTAATGAAACATAATCTTACATTGGCCTTATAATTACTTAATGTCCAGAAAATGTCAAACAATTTTGGTCTTACAAGGAACAACAGCAATTACACATCAGCTGAATGAGTGAATGTTGACGCATCCTTACTACTGGAATGAATGAATGAAGAGGTGCTGAAGCTGAAAAAATTAAAGTCCTGAGGATTTGTATGGTATTTACACTGTAATATTCAGTGCAATACAGAATAACAATTTTTTTGCAATTCACAGTATTATAGCATGCCTCAACATTGTAAGCCCTCAATGTTGTAAAGTCATTTACATGCAAGTCTAATGAAATGGCTGGCAATAATGATGTCAATGTGTCACTCGATAGACAGTAATGCACTGAAACAGTCACAAAAAAATTAGTAAACAAATGCTACAAAATGTCATGAAAACAAAGCAGATATCTCACTAACAATCGTGATTCATTTATGTTTTATTAGTTGAGACTGTGTATCCTTAAACATGCTTACACACACAATTTTCTGCTGCAGATGAAGACATTTTTTTTTTGCTTTTCAGTAGAATTACATGCCATACTCAATTATTTGATACTTAGGAAATTCAGCAGATATAAATTGTTTACTCATACAGAGACTAAACTAAAAGCAATCATGAAGACTCCATTTCCCGCAAATATTGCTTAGCTGAATCTACATTTACAGTTACAAAATGATTTTGATAGACTCTAACCCAGTTTAACAACCTCATTAAACCCTATGCACTGTTTTATTATGCTATGATATCAGGAAATAACATTTTAAATGCTGAAAACGTTGCCATGATCCACGGATGTGCTTGCTCATTATTCAGCTGACAGACATCTGATGCTCTCTAAAGATGCTCATGGTGCCTATCTCACAAATCTTTTGAACAATTTAAGCATAGCACTATGATTTTTATCCTCAGACTTAAGATTTTCTTCTCCTAGATATATTGACTTACTTTCCAAAGTTACAACTGTTTAAGGGTACAGATATAATTAAACAATTCAGCAAAGCATATACAAAGGCTCCCTATCACTAACTATAAGTGAGCTGCTATTTGAAGACCCTTTGATCCAAATAACAAGAAAGTGCTCCTGTTTCTGACCCTCTGCTATGCTTTCTGAAGACTTATTCTATGATTTCTAATACTCTGAGTTTGAAATTTCTGGTGAAGGAGCTGTGCTGTCAGCAGAATCCCTTGAACAGCCTATCTGTCCCTGAAGGAGTGACCTCAGCACAAGAGCTTGTAGTAATTGGTTGTTTTGGACCATTTCTAGCTCTCTTGAAGTTCCCTGTTTAAAATCCGCCTCTGAGCATTTTTTTCTGGCTATACTACTCAGAAACAGATCCTCGTGGTCCTGCAGAGTGGTCCTAGCAGCAGAGAACTGAGAAAAGTGACTACTTTCCTGATTTAAGTATTTTTTGCTGTTTTTTACCTAAAATACCTTCTCCTGCTTACTTTGAACAAGCTTAAACTGTTTTTTTAGCTGTTTGTTGCATTATATATTATCTGCACTTAAAGTTACATTTGGTCGAAAATTGGTCGAACGTTTGTTTGTTTGTTTGTTAAATTTAACTGTTGAGGCTGCCCAAGAAGGATAAGTTATTGATGGCCACCCTAGATATAAACAACTTATTCACAGTCATTAACAATGAATATGGAGTGGATATGTTAAGTACCCTCTTGAATGACCTAGGAGTTGCTGAGGTCAAGATTAGCCTAATAAAGGAACTTCTGCTATTGGTATTGGAGAACAATATTTTCATAGGAGCAGAGTCTATATATAGACAGGCACAGGGGGTAGCCATGGGCACCCCTTGTGCCAACACTTATGCTAATCTAGTCCTTGCCCAATGGGAGAAAAACCACATATTGAGTAATGATGCATGGAAGGGATATATAAAGATGTATGTGCGTTTTGTGGATGACGTCTTTATATTATGGAATGGAAATTTGAACATGTTACAGAAATTTGTGAGTTTTTTACATTCGACCACAACATTCTTTAGGTTCACTTTAAAAGCCTCCTTTGACTCTATAGATTTTTTGGATATAAACTTAGCACAGAGTATAGATGGTTTCACATCAAAACTATACAAGAAAGAATGTTGGAAGAACACAATACTGTCATATGATAGCATGCATCCACGTTATACATATTTGAATATTGTACAGGGGCAGGCGAGTAGGATCTCCAGGATATGTTTGGATAATGGTGATTATGATAAAGAACTAGCTACACTTAAGGGCTGTTTACAACAGAGGGGTTATCGGGAAGATAAAGTGGATAAGCTGATAAACACCAGCAAAGGCTTTAGGGAAAGCAAATATAAACCTTGGCTTAGACGCACTCCAGCCCTGATAGACAAAAATAAAAGACCCACAGTTGTAAGGAGTCCCCAGTTAATGTTTACCTACAGTAGCAACATAGGTGATATCTGTAATGTTGTACAGAATAACTGGAACATTCTGACTAGTGATGAAGGGCTGAGTGATATAGTAGGTTGTAGACCTAACTTCAGATATAGAAGAAACAAGAATCTGAAGGATTTGTTATGCAAAGAAAGGCTAAGTAGTCAAAATACAGTGGCAACAATAACGACTGGCACATTCCCGTGTGGGAGGTGCAAAGCTTGTGGCCACATTAATAAGAAGACTAACTTTGAGCATCCTGTCACACATAGGCAATTTGTGTTAAAAGGGAGGGCTACCTGTCGAGCGCACGGATATAGTATATTTAGCTGAGTGTAGCCATTGCCCTAGTTTTTATGTAGGGAAAACTAACCAGATGTTAAAGACTAGGATATTACAGCACCTATCTAGCATTAGGAATGGGGATGTGCATAATGTTTTGAGCAGACATGTGATGGATAATGCAACACACAAATTCACTTTCAGGGCTATAGTAAACATAAGGCTTACCACTAGAGGGGGTGATGTGAAGCATTTGACAGAATTAGCAGAATCCAGATGGATCATTGAGTTTATGGCCAATCGTACACCAGGTTTAAATGATGTGATACCTGTTAAGCCCACCCTTCAAAAAAGGCGGGCTTTTTACTGAATCCTATTGGATATGCACTAGTTTAAAAGAAGGGGTTGTTTTATTGTAATTTTATCTGATGAAGGGAGAAGTCCCGAAAGCGCTCATCTTGTGTTTATGTGCAATAAAGATTTTAAGGAATAGCAGTGTCCTTGCCACGTTTTTTGGTGCATATTTGATTTTGGAATCGTAGGCTGAACTTTGGTATAGTACTCAACTTTTTTGCTTTGTTCTCTTATAATAATCAGTCTACTCGCTTTATTATAAGCCAAGCACTTGTTCTCAAAACCTCTCTTCTAAGTAAGCACTCTCAAACTAAAGTAAGCACTACATCCACCCACCACCCCTGTAAGTACCCACTTCCCTTAAAGGCACAGCACTCCCTTATAATATTCTAGCATGTCGAGTGGTAGATTACTAGCATCCTCTCTGGTTCAGCTAGTTAATCTGGGAATCTTGAGACAATGCTAGAATTGTCTCATGTACACAGACAACCCTCTCCTCCTCCCAACAAACACAAATACATGTGAGAGATGCAACTATATAGCCAAACTGGAGGCTAAACTCTCTCAACTCAGGACTGGCAAGACCAGACAGGAGGAGAATGTAACCACACACACAGCAAACCCAGTCCCACATAGACCTACCACAACTGCAAACCAAACACATAAAAACACAAAGACATACTCGGAGGCTCTAACAAAAAAATTACCAAAACAACAGAGGCTCCCAAAGCAGATACCCAAAAATCCACCACCTCAAAACATAACACATGCAACACATACTTCAATAAATCAGTGTGTCAAACAATCACAGCCCTTAAGGCCAAACACCATGCCTGATACACTAGTAATAGGTGACTCTATAGTCAGACACACTGACGTTCCGATTACCAGGCTGAACAAGGAGAGGGTAACAGTGAGCTGCCTATCGGGAGCTAGGATCCGCCACATAACACACACACTCAGGTCACTCCAAAGCAAGTACAAATATGACTCCATCATTGTCCATGCCGGCGTGAATGACCTGTGACGTACCTCCCTGGACTACATGAAAAGAGACATAGAAGAGCTCTCTGATTATGTAGCCCAGGCTGGTATGACCCTGACCCTGAGCAGCATCTTGCCCTCACCAAGAATGATGCCACAATACAAAGACAAGATGATCAGCTTTAACAATTGGCTCAATTACTGATGTCATTCTAGGGGGATCCAATGTCTGCCTGCTTGGGATGACATGCTGGACAAGCCACGCTGCTTCACAAGGGATGGCTTGCACCTGTCACCACCGGGCTTCCGGATATTGGCTAAGGCTCTTGCCACCCCCATAGTGCCTTTTTTAGGCAAGGCTCAAAAGACCAACCCACCTCCTTAGAAAACAAAAATGGAAAAAAATTAAGGGTAATGCTGCTCAACGCCAGAAGTCTAAATCTCAAGATGCAGGCTCTCGAAGCACTCCTCAGTATGGAGAACATCGATGTCTGTGCAGTAACTGAAACCTGGTTCAAGGCTCCTGAGAGCACCCCAGTGCTACCAGGCTATATCTTGTATCATGCTTTTCGGCCCCAAAACTCGGGCCAAACCAAAAAGGGAGGGGGAGTGTCCATATTCATCAAGGACACCCACACCTCCAGATTAGTGGCAACACATGAAGCATCAGAGACCATCCAGGTGCAACTAACCGTAGGCAAAACTGCTATACAACTGGTAGCATGTTACAGACCACCCTCCCAATTTCAGGAACCCCATTCAGCCTTCCTGAAGACATTGGAGGATATGAATGTCTCACCAAACACCATCATATTGGGAGACTTCAACTACCCTAACATAGACTGGGTACATTATCCTAGCCCTAACACCCTAGCCCAAAGGTTCCTGGAATTCATAAATTCAAATGCAATGGAACAGCTAGTCACCTCTCCCACAAGGGGAGATAATATACTAAACCTGATCATCACAAACATGGGGACAAAGTGCTCCACACCGGAAGTATACCCCTCACTAGTGAGATCTGACCACAAACTAATCACCCTGGATATACATATCCCACCTCCACCCCCAACACAAAAGACTACAGTGAAAAACTTCTCAAAAGCCGACTTTACACTTCTTAAGACTGAGATGGTATCCTTTAATCCCACTGGGCCAGTGGAAACCACATCCCACAATGCTGAATCCTTCACAAATGCTTTCTACGGACATCTCCAAGAATGCATGGATCATGCAATCCCAAATAAAACCAAGACCCTCTCCACCAAGGGCAGGCATCCTGTCTGGTGGACCCCAGCCACAAACAAATTGTATAACAAAAGGAGGAAGCTACTGCACGACAGAGCAAAATCCCATAAAGAGAAGGCATCTCTAATCAGCACTAGTAGAAAGCTACATTCTCTCATAAAAACATCCAAGGCCAACTTTGAGAGAAAAATCACTATGGACACTAAAGATAACCACAAGGCCTTCTTCTGCTATGTTAGAAACCTGGGTGGAAACCCTCAGATATGCTCAGAGTTCGTTCACAATGACAAAAAATACACTGAACCCACAGATATTGCCAACATTCTGGCAGACAGGTTCAGTGCAAATTTCTCCCCTCCCTCACTCCCAAAAGAAGAAATACTTATCCCAGCTGAATGTAACCTCCCTGTCATCTCAGATGTCCAGGTGAGAACCGCCCTCAGCAAAGCTAAAAACACAGCATCAATGGGACCTGACGGTATCCCGGGTTGCATGCTACGTGAACTCCAAGAGGAGCTAAACCCGCACATAAAAATGCTATTTAACCTTAGCCTTACTACAGGATATGTACCTGAACACTGGCGTACAGCAACAGTGGTCCCACTCCACAAAGGAGGCACCTCTACAGACCCTGGTAACTACCACCCCATAAGCTTAACCAGCCTGGTCTGCAAAGCTATGGAAAGAATCATTTATGGAACTCATAAACAGAGACATTGGGACCTACAGACACTTGATCCCACCCAGTTCGGCTTTGTAAAGGGCAGATCCTGCCTTTTGAACCTGGTTGACTTTTTCAAAACAGTCACTAGAGCCATTGACGAGGGCAAAGCAGTCCATACAGCCTACCTGGACTTGGCTAAAGCCTTCGACACAATACCCCACTCAGGCATCATAGACAAGCTCAACAGCTTAAATGTAAATCCATATGTCACAAGATGGGTTGCAAACTGGCTAAAGGATAGAACCCATAAAGTCAAAATCGCTGGAGCCATGTCAGACTCAAACCAGTCACAAGTGGTGTCCCACAGGGCTCTGTCCTGGGACCCCTCTTGTTCGGCATTTATTTCTCAGATATGAAAGCAAACATGGGAGGGTTGTGGCTGACACAGTTTGCAGATGACTGCAAACTAGGCGCCATAGTCGATACACCAGCTGACACATACATCCTACAGAAAGACCTCACTGAAATGGACAACTGGTGCCGGAGTCATGGCCTTAAACTAAATGCCAAAAAATGTATAGTCATCCCCTTTGGGAAAAACAAAGTACCCACACATTATCACATAGATAGTAACCCACTGAGTACGGAAAAAGTAATAAGAGACCTGGGGACCCAAGTCGATAGTGACCTCTCATTTGACACCCACATTGCCAAAGTGGTTAGAAAGTCTTTCTACCTTGCCGACCTTATCATGAAGGGATTCACATCCAGATCAAACGAGGTCATTGTACCCCTATACTCCTCCCTTATCAGGCCCATGATTGAGTACAATGCCCCATTTGGTATGTACCTCACCTGGCACTTGCAACAGCTGGAGAGACCCCAAAAGTACCTCACCAAGAGGATCAAGGGTCTCCAACATATGTCATATGCTGCCAGACTAAAGAAACTCCAGCTCTATTCAGTAGCATACCTCCTACTCAGAAGTGATCTGTGCCTGACTTACAAGGCCATGTCCAGTCAGGAATTGATGGACATGCTCTACCTCAAAAAATCCAAATCCATCAGAACCACAAGAGCTAAAGATTTAAACCTCAGCACAAATATGAATAGGACATGCTGGAGGGACAGATTCATAACTCAGAGGCTTCCCATACTCTGGAACAGAATCCCAGTTCATGTTAGGCAGAGCCCCTCACTGACTCTCTTCAAGAGAAATCTTGACGAGTGGATGGGAGATCGTAGGTTTACCCCAGGAGTCATCTCTGTGTCACTACTAGACAGAGGCACAGTAAATTAATTCTATTATGTAAGGGGGTCTTCACTGTGTCACTACTAGACAGAGGCACAGTATTCTAAAACTATTCTGTACACTTTTGTACCATTACATGGGGTGGCGAAAGCCACATCACTATGGCTAGGCTTATAAATGCCCCAGGGCAGATAGCCTAGTACTAAACTATGAAACTATGTAAATGGAATACTACTTGGTTTTGTGTGCTGTAAATCGATGCTTGCAGAGAAAATATGTTCCAATTTGGCAAGGAAGGATATGCCATTATTTCTAAATCCCAAGCTTTACATATATATATATATATTTGTACAGTAATGTTTTTATGTTTTTGTTTATATATATATATATATATATATATATATATATATATATATATATATATATATATATATATAATGTGTGTACACATATACACACACACACACACACACACACACACACACACACACACACCAAACGTCACTGATGATATTAAAGAAAACCTGTTCCACAAGTCGGTTCACCTTGCGTAAAGCAATGGGAATTACTGGAGGAGATTATTTGCATATAGTATTGTCTACAGACCAGGCAAGTGACACACTAATCATGATCCATTATGTTAGCTTTTCCAGAAACATCTTACAGACTGGAAAACACCTATTATTAATGCTAAAGCATGAACAGTGTACAAAAGCACACTAAATAAACTGAAAGTTGGCTGACAATCATGTAATTGTGTCACAAGTTCATGAATGTGTATTAAAAAGGCTAGTATTTAATACATGAATATACTCTTTCAGAGCACTAGCCTTAAGTGTTAGCAATGAAAATGGATTGTGGAGATGTGGACTTGTGTTTAAATGTTGGAGGAGATCTCCACGTTCAGGCCATTTTAGGTGAACTAGAGTAATACTTAAACATTTTCCCTGATTTTGTGCAGTGGTGGTAATCTATAGTGAAAACTATAGAATCCTTGCTGTATAACATATGTTATATAGACTGAGACAAATTCCTTTGTGAAGCAATATCATACATAAATAGGAAAATGGTAGATTGATCTTGGCAGGAAAAGAGGTGAAAATAAAAAAACAATGAATCTTACTGAAAGGTAACTGTTAGGCTTTTTTCTTCATTTATATTTTGAGGCTTTATCAGACTTTTGTTATTCTTCTTCTTTCATATGTGGAGTAGCAGGCTGTATCGCTGCCTCATGATAAGAGGTTCTCTGGTTCACTTCTTGGCTGGGATACCTTCTGTGTGGCAGCTGTAAGTCTTTCCTGTTTGTGTGTGTGTTCCAGTTTCTTCCCACATTTTGAAGAATTACAGTAGGTGGATTAGACATTCTAAACTGGACATAAGTGTAAGTGTGCATGTCTATATGTGCTATGGGAGAACAACTGTGGTACGGCTGGAACCCATCAGCGTGAACACTGCCTCCAGATGATTGTCACTGTTAAAGTGACACCCTGACATGTGCAAAAGTGGGGAAAATGGGTTGTGGATGGATGGATGTAGCATTTTCCAATTGTTTGCAATATAAATGCATCTTAGTTTTATTAGCCATGTCTCATTCAAGACATGTTATAAGAAAGTTTATCATAGTGAGACTCAGCTGCTGATTGGCACATTTATGTGATCCATGGAATAATGTTCATTATAATATGAAGAAAATAAACAGCTCTTATTAAAAATAAATTAGCTGATCAGAAATGTTTCTTATTGTTCCACCAGGGATGAAATTCTGTGATAATGACCAGGCTTCCAACGTTGCCTTTGAAGCTTGGAACATTGAACAGCTATTCATTGTACAGAGTTTGCCGAATACCCACATTGGAGACTGTGTAAAATATTGGCAAAAAAACGTTGATGGCTGCACTGTCACCCAGGAAAGCCTTGACCTCAAAAGCCTTGGCCATGGGTAAACCTAAAGAGGCAGGCCCTGAGTAAACCCCATCTCTGTGTAAAAACAAAACAGAGAGGAAATAAATAAGTTAATAAGGGAAGAATAAGTGAAAGATGGTGATTTAGTGTCAGTGGGCAGTACATAATTAAATAAATAAACTGTGATCATTATATTGAATGGGACCACAGGTAATGTAATAGCAAAAATAAACAACTGTAGTTAGTCTCAAACCACTAACCTCACTGTCCATAGGACATGCAGAGCAGGCACTATGCTAGCAAACAGCTGGTAGAAAGGTATCACAATCACGAGCTTCAGCTTTAGCGCCACTTGCAATGTAGGGTACAGTCTCCTACATTTCATTCTTTCTCCTGATGTTGCCTATCTGATCATTCAGCAGCAAGGTTACAGGAATGCTTATCTTAAACGTATGAGCATGCAGTCAGCTGTGTAGCGCCATATTAAGTCTAACTGCGATATCGCCTATCTTCTCTACAGTCCACAGCAGCAGAGCACCTTCAAAGCAAGCTATGTAAGTCAACTACTTAAAAACAAAGAGCATTTTTAGTCCTCCATAAAAAAAATCATTATATACTGCCTCCAGTTATTTACAAACAGATGCTCCAGTATGTATTGCTGTTTACTGTCTGCTATTATGAAGGAAATAGATCTAGTCATTTGAGCTTTGAAGAAAAAATGAATAGGCAATCATTTCCTTGTTATATAGAAAGAGCTCACATTTTAGTAGTAATGGGGGATGCAGTCAGAAGTACAGAAAAAGTAATATAGATGCCATCGACTTAGAAACTGACTACAACCTGCAAGGCCACAGTACCACATGAATATAATCTTCCACATAGTCTTCTGTGTGTAAATTGTAAAAGCATTATCAATCAATATAAATCTAGCAAACAGGCTGAATAGTACAGAATGATTAAGAATGTTGACTCACATAAGAATGCAGTAAGGACTGCAGGCTGACCATAAAGAATGAAAAATGTTTACAGACCAAAAAACATGGTATGATAGCAATAATACATGGGAGGGGAAGTAGGACATGTTGGAATGTAATCCTTCCTTGTACAACATTTTATTATTTGAGTGTCTTCCTTTTAATATACTAGTACAGCAGAGCATAATAATCTTTATTTCAAAGAGAAACACATATGTGGGAGAGTAGGGAATCAAGGAACTGTCTCCTAGAACTATAGAATCATGGGATTTTTACACTTTCTTTCATTAAAAGCAACATTATTCTAA
>NC_056731.1:98758875-98773875 GCF_019279795.1 Protopterus annectens | reverse complement strand
AAATAGTAAATCACACCAACAACTCTTGCAGAACTTTAGTGCTTTTGTCTTATTTATTATCAAGACTTCTTCAGAAAGACATGTTTCATAAGTATGAGCAACCATTTTCACTTCCTTTAAATACATTAGTTTTAGCAGGCCATTTAAATTAACAACGGTTCCTTTCCAGTAGTAAAGTGTGAACAAGCAGGGTGCTGTGTGCATTTTCATTAACATTACAATCACAGTTACATAAGGTAAATTCGTCAGTGCAAAAAAGGGATTGTGTGCAAAAAGGGATTGTGTGCAAAAGCAAAAAAAAAAAAAAAAAAAATTAAAAATATGGGGGAACCGGGAAGGATGAGAGTCATGCTGTGATGATTCTAATACAAATATGTAACGTATGAGTCTTTGCCTCCAAAGGCAAGTAAAGAAGGGAACGGAGGAAGGTGGAGGAGTCAGGTTGAGAGTCCTACTATGCTTTGGTATCAGTGTGTGTGTAGAGAAATGTGTGGGTATGCCACCTGATGGGAGAGTGGGAGGAATGCGGTGTGGACTTGAGGGGGGGGCTGTTAGGGGGCCGCCCATGACAAGGAGTGTGGAACATATGAATAACAGAGTGTCCTAGAAGACTGTCAGTGCAGATGGTACCACCCGTGGGCTGGTTTGGATGGTATCACCCCTTGAATGGCTGCTGAAAAGTGATACCGGGGGGGTAGTTGGTGGGGTCAGCGGGGGCTAGCCTGGTGACTGGGACCATGTGTGTAGGGGGTATGGGGGAGTCAAAAGTCAGAGAGAGAGAGAGAGAGGAAACACATTATATTCACTTGCACAGTTGTAAATCCATAAACACATTAAATCCACTTGCACAATTCTTCAAACCCTCTTGCACAATTCTTCAAACCCTATCACATTTCAATCTCTATACCATTTAAGTGCACATTTAATGTTCAGTGTCTCATTGAGAACTGGATAGACATCAGCTCTCAGTTCTAGCTGCCATTTTAATTCCTGGACTTGCAGAAATGTGTCCATGTCCCCTACAAATTCTGTTATTTTTTCCAGTGCTGTGAATTTGAATCCTGTGAAGTTTGGGCAAATAGCACTGTGTTTAGCCAAGGCATTCAAACTGTCCTGTTTGTGTATTGCTGCAGTGTGTTCTTTAATATGGCTACTCAGCTTCCTGTTCATTTTGCCGATAAAGAAATTCCCACAATGTTCGCAGAAAGCACAGTAGACTACATTTTTTGTGTTGCAGTCATAGTGGTCATGTAGACTGACAGTTCTGTTGCAGTGTGGGAAGGTGACGTTGTTGTCATTTTGTAAGTGTACACAGGCGACACACTTGCTGCAGTCAGACATTCCAGGTTCTGTCGATACTTCACTCTGTGGGGATGGGCTTTTATTCCTCTCGAACGCACCTCCAAAAGAAGAGGTTCGTTTGAAACAGAAGTTCGGGGATGTCCCAAGTAACTTTGTCAGACCTTTTTCTCCTCCCAAGATGTCCCAATTGTTGGTGAGGACCCCTATGATTCCAAACATATCTGTGGAAATTGGAAGGGGGAAACTTGACACCCAGTCCTTTTTCTTCGGTCTGTTCTGTGCCCTTGCTGTGAATCCATTTTCCAGGATTGGTAGGTACCTGGAGTGTCTGTGCTGTATGATCTCTTGGAACAGGTTGTCCACTAGATACTCTGGGTATTTTCTTTCTAAGAACAAGTTTCTGAGGTAAAAACCTTCCTTGATGAAAACCTCGTCCCTAAAAATGAGTCTGGATAACCGGATGAATTGTCCTTTTACAATATTCTTTTTCATGAAATGGGGATGCTGGCTGCTGAACTCTAGATAGTTATTCCGGAAAGTGGGCTTGCGGTAGATGTTGGAGTCAAACTGCCCACTTTCCGGGTCTATAGTGAGGTGGATATCCAGGAAGTGAGTGGTGGTTCCGATATGTCCTACCGTGAAGGTCAGGAAGTCCAGATTCTGGAAAAGGGTTTCCAGAAAATTGCTCAGAGAAAGTCTGACCCCCTTCCAGACAAAAAAGACATCATCAGTATAATGCCTGTACAATATGATGTTGTTGAACCCGGGCAATGATTCAACCTTATCCATTTCCCGGGCACTGAGGACTAAGTTTGCATATGCCAGAGCCATTTTGGACCCCATGGCTACCCCTTTCTGTTGGTGGTAAATCTTCCCGTTGAATTGAAAGAAGTTATTTCTTAATACTGCTTCTGTTAACCTGCCTACAGTATTAATCTTAGTCCCGCTTAGGTTGGAGTGCCTATTCAGGTACTGTCTGGTGAGGGTCAGTCCTTTGGCGTGGGGGATGTTTGTGTAGAGTGCTTCTACATCTAGGGTGACCAGTAAATATTCCCCTCCATCCAGCCTTAGTTTGGAGATGTCATTTAGAAAAGCCCAGAAGTCTTTGGTGTAGTATTTGCTGTTCTGTAAAATGGGGTTAAGGATGTGGTCCACGTATTGTGAAATCTTTTCTGTTTTTGTCCATCGGTTCGATACCACGTGGCGGAAAGGTGGATTTTCAGGGTTCTTGTGAACCTTGGGGATTCCAAAAAATTATCCAAGGCTGGGTGTCATGACCTGCATGAAGTCTTTTTCATCTTGAGAGATCTCATCCCTGAGGTACAGTTTCAATAGTAGGTTGTCAATTTGTTTAAAGTTTTGTTGTACCTGGTTGATGTTGACCTGTTTGTAGAACTGGTTATTCATGAGGGATGCTTCAAGTGTTTGGATATATCTCTCCTGCTCCATCACTACCATCCCGGATCCCTTATCAGCCTTCATGATCCGTAGGGATTTGTCCTGACTCAGTTCCTTCCAAGCCTGTCTTTCTTCCCTGTTCAGGTTGTGCCACTTTGCCGAGGGCTTATCAGAAAGGAGTTTGCTGATATCCCTTTCACAGGTACTCGCAAAGAGGCTCAGTGTGTTGGAGACTGCAGGAGTGTACATGCTCTTCATGGTAAGGGGTCTGTTGTTATCTTCTGAGCTTTCCTCATCTTCTTCCTCTTCATATTGTTGTATATCTAATTTTAGTTGTAACTTTCTCAGGTAGCACTTGAGGTCCAGGATAACATCCGTCGTGTTGGCTCTCTGCACTGGGATGAAAGAAAAGCCTTTCTTCAGTACCTTATGATGGCTTCCCGAGAAAACTCGTGTGGTGAGGTTAAATATGTCACCTACCCCTGCTGGAGACCTGAAGTCAGTGTTATCAGGTGCTGGTATCAGTGAATGGGGAGGGTGATCTGGGTGGTCCATCCCAGTAATACTAGTACTGTATCCCGTTCCCTCTCCTCCTTCTTCCCCTGTGATTGTTGTTCCCCCTCCTTCCCTCAATATTGTTGGTGTTGTGGTTCCAGTTTCATTCATTACACCCAGGTCTGAACCTGGTATAAGTCCTGGTTCTGGTTGTGAGTCCTGCTGAAGATAAAAAAAATTGTTGTTGCCACTTGTGTTGCTGTTGGAAGACTGGTCGTTCATTGGTGGGGTCTGATAAACCCTTCCTTGATTGATCGCACTGTCCGGTATCCTGCGGTTTGTATTGTTGTTGTCCTCGTTATTGTCATGGTGGTCACGTTCACTGGTGTCTGGATCTCTCTGTGTTGGCTGATTCTGGAGAGGCATTTCTGGTCTTGGCTGTTCCCTAGGAGGAGTATGTACCATCATCTGGGAACTACTCCCTGCTAGTGGGCTGGATGTGATGAGGAGTCTATCCACTTCTGGTGTGTTGGGTCCATTTGTGGGTTCTTGTAATTCTGTCATAGGCCTTAGTTCGGTTGTGGACAACGGATTGTTTGTGGGATATCTGTCTGGCCTTCTCTGTGTGTCTAAGGAGCATGTGGGCCTGATCGGGTATGCTTTTCCTTCCTCATATTGTTTAATATCCCTAAGCAATTTGCCTTTCTTACGTTCAATCAGTGTCGCCACATGCCTAGTAATTTTGTGCGGTACATTGTCCCACATTTCCGCAAAGTCAATAAATGTGGGATCCTGCAGGATGCGTGTTTGCAGATCATCTATTTGAGACTTGTAGGTGGCCATACTCTCAGTATTACTTTGGATGAGTGCTTTGATAGCTGCTAGCCCAGAGTCATTATATATTTTGACTAGTTCTTTGTGAAGCTGAGAGTTTGGTGTGGTCCTGTTAAGAAATTTGTTACATCTGTGACCCTGTGGGACTATATCCAGCTCTAAACACCTTTCCAGATAGAAGTTGTCATGCTCCAGGTTTTTGTAGGTTTTAATCAGTCTCTCGAATCTGGTAATCAGAGACCTGGCGCTCTGTGAGACCCCTCTGTTTTGACTGTACTCCAGTTGTACTGTTGTATTGTTGTATTCTGGACCGGGCAATGGAAGGGATTAATTTCCATCTGCGTGAGTATCAGGTCATATCCCACAACCAATCCATTGTCCACAACCGAACTAAGGCCTACGACAGAATTACAAGAACCCACAAATGGACCCAACACACCAGAGGTGGATAGACTCCTCATCACATCCAGCCCACTAGCAGGGAGTAGTTCCCAGATGATGGTACATACTCCTGCTAGGGAACAACCAAGACCAGAAATGCCTCTCCAGAATCGGCTGACACAGAGAGATCCAGACACCAGTGAACGTGACCACCACGACAACAATGAGGGCAACAACAATACAAACCGCAGGACACCGGACAGTGCGATCAATCAAGGAAGGGTTTATCAGACCCCATCAATGGGCGACCAGTCTTCCAACAACAACACAAGTGGCAACAACAATGTTTTTTTATCTTCAGCAGGACTCACAACCAGAACCAGGACTTATACCAGGTTCAGACCTGGGGGTAATGAATGAAACTGGAACCACAACACCAACAATATTGAGGGAAGGAGGGGGAACAACAATCACAGGGGAAGAAGGAGGAGAGGGAACGGGATACAGTACTAGTATTACTGGGATGGACCACCCTGATCACCCTCCCCATTCACTGATACCAGCACCTGATAGCACTGACTTCAGGTCTCCAGCAGGGGTAGGTGACATATTTAACCTCACCACATGAGTTTTCTCAGAAAGCCATCATAAGGTACTGAAGAAAGGCTTTTCTTTCATCCCGTCACAGAGAGCTAACACGGCGGATGTTATCCTGGACCTCAAGGGCTACCTGAGAAAGTTTCAACTAAAATTAGATATACAACAATATGAAGAGGAAGAAGATGAGGAAAGCTCAGAAGATAACAACAGACCTCTTACCATGAAGAGCCTGTACACTCCTGCACTCTCCAACACATTGAGCCTCTTTGCGAGTACCTGCGAAAGGGATATCAGGAAACTCCTTTCTGATAAGCCCTCGGCAAAGTGGCACAACCTGAACAGGGAAGAAAGACAGGCTTGGAAGGAACTGAGTCAGGACAAATCCCTACGGATCATGAAGGCTGACAAGGGATCTGTGATAGTAGTGATGGAGCATGAGAGATATATCCAAACACTTGAAGCATCCCTCATGAATAATCAGTTCTACAAAAAGGTCAACATCAACCAGATACAACAAAACTTTAAACAAATTGACAGCCTACTATTGGAACTGTACCTCAGGGATGAGATCTCTCAAGACGAAAAAGACTTCATGCAGGTCATGACACCCAGCCTTGGAAAATTTTTTGGAATCCCCAAGGTTCACAAGAACCCTGAAAAGCCACCTTTCTGCCACGTGGTATTGAACCAAAGGACAAAAACAGAAAAGATTTCACAATACGTGGACCACATTCTTAACCCCATTGTACAGAACAGCAAATACTACACCAAGAACTCCTGGGCTTTTCTAAATGACATCTCCAAACTATGGCTGGATGGAGGGGAATATTTACTGGTCACCCTAGATGTAGAAGCACTCTACACAAACATCCCCCACGCCAAAGGACTGACCCTCACCAGACAGTACCTGAACAGGCACTCCAACCTAAGCGGGACTAAGATTAATACTGTATGCAGGTTAACAGAAGCAGTATTAAGAAATAACTTCTTTCAATTCAACAGGAAGATTTACCACCAACAGAAAGGGGTAGCCATGGGGTCCAAAATGGCCCCAGCATATGCAAACTTAGTCCTCCGTGCCTGGGAAATGGATAAGGTTGAATCACTGCCCGGGTTCAACAACATCATAATGTACAGGCGTTATACTGATGATGACTTTTTTGTCTGGATGGGGGACAGACTTTCTCTGAGCAATTTTCTGGAAACCCTTTTCCAGAGTCTGGACTTCCTGACCCTCATGGTAGGACATATCGGAACCACCACTCAATTCCTGGATATCCATCTCACTATAGACCCAGAAAGTGGACAGTTTGACTCCAACATCTACCGCAAGCCCACTTTCCAGAATAACTATCTAGAGTTCAGCAGCCAGCATCCCCATTTCATGAAAAAGAATATTGTAAAAGGACAATTCATCCGGTTATCCAGACTCATTTTTAGGGACGAGGTTTTCATCAAGGAAGGTTTTTACTTCAGAAACTTGTTCTTAGAAAGAAAATACCCGGAGTATCTAGTGGACAACCTGTTCCAAGATATCATACAGCACAGACACTCCAGGTACCCACCAATCCTGGAAAAGGGATTCACAGCAAGGGCACAGAACGGACCGAACAAAAAGGACTGGGTGTCAAGTTTCCCCCTTCCAATTTCCACAGATGTGTTTGGAATCAGAGGGGTCCTCACAAACAATTGGGACATCTTGGGAAGAGAAAAGGGTCTGACAAAGTTACTTGGGACATCCCCGAACTTCTGTTTCAAATGAACCTCTTCTTTTGGTGGTGCGTTCGAGAGGAATAAAAGCCCATTCCCACAGAGCGAAGTATCAATAGAACCTGCAATGTCTGACTGCGGCAAGTGTGTTGCCTGTGTACACATACGAAAAGACAACAATGTCACCTTCCCGCACTGCAACAGAACTGTCAGTCTACATGACCACTATGACTGCAACACAAAAAATGTAGTCTACTGTGCTTTCTGCGAACACTGTGGGAATTTCTATATCGGCAAAACGAACAGAAAGCTGAGTAGCCATACTAAAGAACACACTGCAGCAATACACAAACAGGACAGTTTGAATGTCTTGGCTAAACACAGTGCTATTTGCCCAAATTTCACAGGATTCAAATTCACAGCACTGGAAAAAATAACAGAATTTGTAGGGGACATGGACACATTCCTGCTAGTCCGGGAATTAAAATGGCAGATAGAACTGAGAGCTGATGTCTATCCAGGTCTCAACGAGACACTGAACATTAAATGTGCCTTTAAATGGTATAGAGATTGAAATGTGATAGGGTTTGAAGAATTGTGCAAGAGGGTTTGAAGAATTGTGCAAGTGGATTTAATGTGTTTATGGATTTACAACTGTGCAAGTGAATATAATGTGTTTCCTCTCTCTCTCTCTCTCTCTCTCTCTCTCTCTCTCTCTCTCTCTCTCTCTCTCTCTCTGACTTTTGACTCCCCCATACCCCCTACACACATGCTCCCAGTCACCAGGCTAGTCCCCGCTGACCCCACCAACTGCCCCATCGGTCTCACTTTTCACGCAGCCATTCAAGGGGTGATACCATCCAAACCAGCCCACGGGTGGTACCGTCCACACTGACAGTCTTCTGGGACACTCTGTTATTCATATGCTCCACACTCCTTGTCATGGACGGCCCCCTAATAGCCCCCCCTCAAGTCCACACCGCATTCCTCCCACTCTCCCATCAGGTGGCATACCCACACATTTCTCTACACACACACTGATACCAAAGCATAGTAGGACTCTCTACCTGACTCCTCCACCTTCCTCCGTTCCCTTCTTTACTTACTTTTGGAGGCAAAGACTCATACGTTACATGTTTATATTAGAATCATCACAGCATGACTCTCATCCTTCCCGGTTCCCCCATATTTTAAATTTTTTTTTTTTTTTTTGCTTTTGCACGCAATCCCTTTTTGCACACAATCCTTTTTTTGCACACGATCCCTTTTTGCAGACGATCCCTTTTAGTATGCACATGGCACCACAAGGCTATTACTGTCTGCCCAATTTACCTTATGTAACTGCGATTGTAATGTTAATGAAAATGCACACAGCACCCTGCTTGTTCACACTTTACTATTAGAAAGGAACTGTTGTTAATTTAAATGGCCTGCTAGAACTAATGTATTTAAAGGAAGTGAAAATGGTTGCTCATACTTATGAAACATGTCTTTCTGAAGAAGTCTTGATAATAAATAAGATGAAAGCGCTAAAGTTCTACAAGAGTTGTTGGTGTGATTTACTATTTTTTGAATGCTTTTATTGTCACGAAGTTCATTTCTTAGTTTATATATATATATATATATATATATATATATATATATAATTTTTTTTTTTTAATACAATGTAGTACATGCAGTGAAACATCATTAGAATGTATAGATTATCAGGATTTATGTGATATATTTAGTTGACTTTATTTACTGTTTTTTAACTTAGTCTGCTAGTTCCCTGAGTTTGAAAACATGAATGATAGTTACAGTTAACAAAACACCCCAAGTTTCTCATGAGCTGAAGAGTTGCACCTGTTTATACTTATACATGTTCATGTACCACGTAAGACTAACTTGAATGCAAGACATGGATAAAACCATGCAACAGTAAGGCTGTCAGTAGTAAATGTTAGTACCACTGGCAGCAATAACTCTCCACTGACTATATTTTGGAGGAATATGCCTATTCTCAGACCTGATTTTCCCCCTGCACTTAATGCAACTATCCTTGGAGGTAACCATTTCAAATGTTGGACCCTGCTAAAGTGAGTCCCAAAATGAGGAGACTGACTGGCCGAAAAAATGGACTTGCATATACTAAGTCCAAGATGCTGTTTCTCTGAGTATTCCATTTTCTCCAAGGTATGGTGATCACAGAGCTTATATATATAAGTTCTGAGGGTTTGGGGGGCCCCCTGCAAAAAGAAGTTTTAAGGGGAAGATCAATTTTTGAGATTCGCTATTCTCCAGGTTTAAAGTAATTTTTTTCAGCTTTTCAGCACTCTGCATTTTGAGTGCTGATATTTCAGTAGTGAGCCATTTTTGGACGTATGCCCTTATTTATAGGCTTTATTTACCTCTGCACACAACTTTCTGAATTAATCTCACTCATGATTTTTGAAGTTGTCTAGTACATAGAAAACCACGTTTCATGACCAACTTACTAGTAGCACCAATAATTAAAAGAAAGAGGACACACATCATACATCTCCCTTTTTCAGAAGCAAAAATAAATTATCTTGCATGGCAGAATTTTGTAATATAGCTCATTAAAGTCTACAGATTTTACACTGTCTCTGATAATATGCTTATATTTTTCCATAATTTTTGTCTGAGTATTATTCCACATTCCTACCAAAAATGGGAAGATTTATGTGCTGTTTCGTATTACAATTTTATGCTAATTAGATGTCCAGATTTTTGGCTGGAAGTACCTACTTTTCAAGGGCCTTTGTACCTATTTTCAATTTCTGCATATCAAGAGATAGACCGTGAACTACAAGCTCCCTACTTTACTGATAGCACGACTAATTTTATATTAACCACTGAAGTCCTTAATGGATCTAACTAAAGTCTTTCTATCATACCTCTCAAACTCTAATCCAAAGAAATCTGGACAAAGCCCAAAATAAGGGGGAACAAGGGCCCAAAATGATGGACAGATTTTAAATATCACACTGAAAGAACATTGCTAGAATAACAAGATTTGTGTTAGCACAAAGTTTCTAAAGGATATGCAGTCTGAAACTCAAATGTATGTCTTATTTAGTGACTTCAGTCCCCAATGGTTTGCCAGAAAACCTCAACTTTTATGAGGAACAGACCAAAAATCTGATGCAAAAATCTGGACTTTCTGAAAAAATCTAGACTGTTGGGAAGTGTGCTTTATTTCTTTATTTATTGACATATAATTAACCATAATTTCTATTCATTGTGCTCCCATGGGCTTTATAAATTCAGTCATCATCACCACTGACCATTTCAAAGAAAATGTATTGCTTTTACTGCTCCATGCCTGCATCCTACCAATGACTATCACTCTCATGGTTAGCCATAGAGCTGAAGTATCTGTTTGCAAGAGTGGCAACCATGTGTTAGGAATAGAATCTGGCTATTGGAGACATCAAAGAAGGAAGGAAGGAATATAGATTCATAATTTCATAGGTAAGCACTAGGCTAGCTTCCCTTGTGGGCCATTTTAAGTGGAGACAATTTCCTTAAAAGGAAGGAATTAAACCCTGTACTTAGTGACTATGAGATAAATAAATACTTTAACCATTACGCCAATCACCAACACTGAAGGTAAATACTACCAAACCTGAGATAAATACTTTCCCATTGTGCCAACCACCAACCAAGAAGCAGCACTTCATCCCTGAACACAATGTAAACAAGACAGTGTTTGATACACCGCAATGTGATGTAAAGAGTTAAGTGATACCTTATGTTGTCAAATAATGGATGACCTTCAGTCACTCTTGGGAATTCACATGCTATGTGTCCACCTCCTCGGAAGACAACTTTTGGGGGCGGGGGGGGGTCTGAGTAGAAGAAAAAGCAAACTCTGAGAGGATGTAGGATCCCATCTCTGTGAGCATGACAGTTTGCGTGCTTCAGGTTGCCAAGCAAAAAAGTAGAGGAACACCTTGGCACTACTGGAAACAATCATAAATCTCATATTAGCTTTGCAGAAACATAGACATACAGATTTGGAAGGAGGTAAGGAAAGGCTGGTCCTACTAATTTGCCCATTTCCTTACCTATTTTATTCTCTGCAGATCCTATAAAGTTTTCCTGCCCCCTTTAAGAATTGTCTTATCTGGCCAATGAATTATTGAATTCTGTCACTGTTTTTGGATATCCTGTCTCTTCAGAGAAGTTGATCGATTAGGCCACAAATTTGTGTAATTATATCACTTTATGCGCAACCCTCCACATTTTATTTTCTAATAGTGTTTCCTTGAGGTATATAACAATTCTCTGAAATGTGTGTTACTCAAAAACAGGTTCACTGGCAGGAAAGCACTAACAAAAAATAAACTGTATGCAGCTCTGTCTGCAAGGAGTTCATCTTAATCTATCATACTCCTTTCTGCAACTTTATTGACACCATGACTGACCTTGCAGGAGGTGAGCCCACATAGCAGCTCTACACAGTTTTTTTGGGGGGTTGATTCCAGCCAGATTATGTGGCTAGCCAAGCCACCAGGTGTCCTCCAGTGGGCATCACCCACAGATCTAGCTCCAGAAGTGAGGACATAGCATACTTTTTCCTAGGCAACATTACCAGATTCCTTGAAAGAACTATTATGTGGAAGAGCATATCACAAAGGTATGTAGAGTAGCTCGCTTGGTGACATGGGATTGGCATATTTGTTGTTTGCAGATGACTCTGTCCTCCTCACCTCAGCTAACTGTGATCTTCAACATATGCTATAGTGATTCACTGCTGAGTGTAAAGTACCTGGGATGAAAATCAACACCGCCAAATCAGTTATCATGAGTATACATTGGGAAATAGTGTATCACCATCAGCAGGGGATGATGGCTTCCTCAGGTGGAGGAGATTAAGTATCTTGGATTCTTGTTTACAAATGAAGGTTGAGGAAATTTTGTGCCAGAGCACAGTAATGAAGTCAGACATTATTCATAGGATGATGTTCACAGTTTGACAGCCATTATGTTTCCCTACCCTCATCTATAGTCATGAGTTTAGTGTAGTGACTGAAAGGATGAGATTATGGATACAAATGACAGAAATGAGGTTCCTTTACAGGATAGTTGGTTACTTCCATAATAGAGTGAGGTGGTTAGACAGTGTAGAAGAATATTGGAGTACACCAATGGGATAACTACATCTATCTATCTATCTATCTATCTATCTATCTATCTATCTATCTATCTATCTTTCTCTATCTACTACCATCAATAACTTTCTATTTAAAGGTTCCAGTTCTCTCATATGTATTTGTTTCTTATCTATGTAACTTGCCTGCTGCAGTTCCTTGTAAGATCACAACAGTAAGCAGTTGTTGGGATCTAATCACACTGAGTACATAAATGCAACTTTGCTATGGCTGCTCCTCCATGTTCAGAGGAGAGAGTTAAGAAATTCAGCCATCTTGTAAGCATACTTCCTGAGTCAATCTCATGGGAGGTATACCAGGCACATCCACTTGGAGAATGTCCATGGGACCAGGACACATTGGAGTGGTTTTCCAGATCACCTGTGACCCCCTGGGGATGCCACAGAATTTGATGGAGACTGTTGCAGGGGACAGAGAAGGCTGGTCACTCTGTACAGCTACTGCCACATTGTCCACCTTTACCAGGGGAGGAAATTTACAAAACAGGTGCATTTGTCTGTGTGAAAATCTAAGGCTGAGCAAGTAAATATCAACAAAATAGCAACCATCTGATATAATGTGTGAAGCAAAGCCGCATCCCCATGTGTAGTGCCCATTTACCCTGCTACACAGTGTGGTCAGCGCTAAGGTAGATGCAACCCTCAAGGGCTGCAGTGCATCATCAATGTTTAAACCCTTCAGAACTGTAATCTGTGGGTTTGAATCAGTCTGACAGCCCAGCTACTTACAGACACTCACTGTGTCGCTCTGTAACTTAGGTCACTATTTCCCCAAATTTAGTGTTCACATGCTGCTTAAAATATACCTTTAATGTCAAGAGTGCCCTTGTTGACTTTCAGACCCATTCTACTGCCAGTTTCACTATCTAATAGTCATATTAGTGTTTTCTATTCATAAATATCATTTTTTTGAATCCAGAGATACCATACAGAACAAAATAATGATGTAAACAAACTCAGTCATCAGAAAACACTAAAAAATCTGTATTTGTTTTCAGCAAAATATATCCTTTACAGGGAAGAACTGGGTAAAATGCATCATGTAACTCATACTAATAAATTGTTAAATGTCTCATAGGAATGGTAATCAGACAATCTATAGCACCAGTTTACTGTTTAAAATCAGGACTGACAAAACTGGCAAGAGAGGCAAATTTATCAAATAAAAAAATAATTGTACAACTGCCTATCTTTTTTATTTGATAATGCAACAGACTTTGGGAAATTTTAAGTAAATAAGGCAAACTGTTGGACAGGAGTAAGCTTAATGAGCAATTCAGAGTTCTGTTTTATCTTTTTAATGAGCAAATTCATTAGGCACAATCCATCCACAAGATATGCTTAAAGGACAAAACAGTGAAAATCAAATGGCACTCTACCAATGTACAAACTACTGAAGTATGTGTATATAGTACAACGTGTGAGACTGCACATACTTAAACTATCAAGAATTTTAAATATGAAGAGTATGACTAATCGGGGGGGGGCCCTCTCGACCTACTGATGTGGGGGAAGGGGGCTGTGTTCCCACAGACTGTTACTTATATATTTAAACTCTGTGGCTGTACCACCTTGGAGTAAGGCACACCCGATACCAACATTTTCATCTGACCCTTTTTCAAGGTCTTATAGCCTCAAAGTTAGAATAAATCATTGGGGGGAAGCCTTTTAATGCAGGGTACAAAGAAATTGCTCCTCTCCATAAATGTTGTAAGAAGTGTTGCAGTTATTCAGTCAAATTAGCTACTATACAAATTGTGCTTCATAATCAGTATTGGCTTCTGTACTGCATGTTGTACTAATCAGTGAAACACAGTTTGTGACTTGCAGCTTCAGTAACTAAAACCAGAGCTAAATTGTTGTGATCCAGTACCCCTGAAACCTGTTTTGGGCTCATAAAGCTGAATTTTGGTTATTAAACTATGACATTTGCATTCATAGACTTGTGCAGCCCCCTTAGGTACTTGCAGTACTTGAACACTTCTGACATGTCCCTCTGCCCCATTCTTTCAGTGATAACATAGGAAGCTTATGCAATCTCTCCTTATATGGCTTTTGATGCAGTCTGTTCATGACATTTGTTGTAATTTTCTGAATTGCCTCAATCCTTATGAATCCACCAGAACTGCACACAATACTCCAAATAGAAGTATTTCTTTCAAACTTTTATATAGCTAGAGTAATAACTTGTTGTATTATTTTGGTGTTGCCCTTACTCACATATCTCACTATTCCACAAGTGTTCCCACAGTATCTCATATTGCTTCCTAATCTTCTTACCTTTAGGACATCTGACTTGGCTATCTGTATGTCTTCTCTTTTCTAGGGTTTGTTTTCTAAATGCATTATTTTCTGTTTTCTTTTTTTAGAATGAAAATTATGCTACCATATTTTAGAAGATTACTTCTGTCTTGGTAAGTGTTGTCCCTTCCCTTCTACAGCTTTGTTGTATATCAGCCCTGTTGCCAGACCTCCCAACTATCCCTACTGGAGGAACATTCCTATGTTCAGGCCTAATTTAGGATGTCCCTATTTTTGGAGGTGTTTCCATTTTTCAGGCATGATTTACCCCATCAAACAATTTTCTGAATCCCCTTCATCACATGTGATTTTTGAAGCTGTCTAGTACACAGAAAACCACACTACAGGACTAATATTCTAGTGGCACCAATAATTTAAAAAAAGAGGACACACTTCTTGCAACTCTTTTTTTTTTATGAAGCAAAAATAAATGATCTTATGTGGTACATTTTTGCTATAAAGTTTGTTAAAGTCAAACAATTATATAATGTCTCTTTGATAATGTGCTTATATTTTTCCACCATTTTAGTCACTGTCTGTTTTAAACATGTTTCAGTAGTATCCCACATCCCTGATGGAAGCAAGAAGAGTTCTGTACTATTTTGTATGCTAATTAGATGTCCAGATTTTTAGCTGGATGTTCCTATTTTTCATGGGCCTTTGATCCTATTTTCAAAGTCTGCAAGGTAGAGTGCTATGCCTGTTATATATTGTTACATCATCAGCAAAATAGTAAATGTTTTCTTTCATTCCTTCTGTTTCAGATATGAGAAAACCTACTGGTCACAAGCTTTCCAGTG
>NC_056731.1:98733875-98753875 GCF_019279795.1 Protopterus annectens | reverse complement strand
TAAACACTCTTCATCTTGATGTGGAAGTAATACTTCTCAACTGTCCAGATTTTCACAGAATATCCAGATTTTTGCCTTATATTTCTGTTCTGTTCCTCTTAAAATTTGTGGTTTTCTGGCAAATCAGTGAGGAGTGAATGTACTAAATAATGATGGGCATTTGAGTTTCAGACTTCAGATACTTCAGAAATTACATGGAAACACAAAACCATTAATTCTACCCAACTTTCTAATTTATACAAGCAGTATTTAAAATTTGTCACTATATTTGAGCCTTTGCCCCCCCCCCCTTTTTTTTACTTTGTACAGATCTCTTGTGCTAAGAGGTTGAGAAGTATTACCCTCTGCTCTGTTGTTAGTTTGTTTCTGTCCACCAAACGTGGCTGTAACCATCCAGCTCTCACTCTCTATCCACTTCACAAACTGAGCTCTACTGATTGGTCACATCCTTGTTTCCCTCTGGCTAACTCTCTCACAGATTCGCTGTATCTCTCACACCCTCCCACCCCCTTCTCTGTTTAGAAAGTTTTCTTGCTTTCTTCTTCACTTCAGCAATCACTGATACAATTCATGTTACTATGCCAGCCCTTCCCCACAGCACATTCAAGCTTCCAGTGATTTCTCCATTTTACTATCAGTTCTTCTGTTTAGTATCTACTTGTGCAGTTTATTAATATACTAGTAGTACTGCTTTTATTGCCTTGCCACACCGGGCTTCTACGGGAGTTCTGTTATGGTCACTACCAACTGCTTATATTTTATTCTGTTTTCTTTTGGCTATGTTCAAGTTTCCCCACCCCAAAAAAGAGGACATTGTTTCCTTCTGGGTATTCTCAGTCATGAAACAATAATTAGTTAATATAAATCAAAGCATGCTGTGATATTCTGTCACTAAAGAACTGGTAGCAGCAGTCTTGAAAGCTACAATACAACGTGTCACTTCTAGTGTCTATCTCATATGTAGCCTTGAAAGAACAAGCTAACAGTTTCAGACTGGATGGAACTCAGAGTCACAGTAACTTCCATCATTTCAAAAGGCTGAAAACAAATATACACGGCAGTTAGGTCTAAAGCTTATTTTTTTCATATTTACACAGCGATATGCAATGTGCACAAATAAACTATCTGCATCAAAGTTCTGTCTACAAGATATAGCTAACTGGCAGCATTTAACCTTAAGCTATACACCCAGCTGTAGTTGCACAAACTGATAAAACTTGACATGGCCAACGTGACCAGACTTTGATTTGTGACTTGGACATTTGTCAGAGCTGGAATGGGCAGGATGAGTGAGTCTATACTGGGGAGAATGGGAGCAGACCAGGACCATCCACTTTCACAATCCTTCAGAAGAAGGGCACCAATTACTACAATGGCCCCAGGTTGGGTGTTTGGCCGATAACCATGAGCACAGTAGCCTTCATCACTGATCCACTGGAGTGTGCACTCATACACAGGGAGGGCACAGTGGTTACTAGAATTTATTTATTTATTTATTTATTGCAGTTGGTTTACCAGGATAGTCCATTGGGCCATGAAGAACCCGTTTTCAATGGAGTCCTGGGGAGAAAAGCTCCACAAAGAAAATGTACATTCAACATTTGACAGAGAAAATGTAGGTACAGAGAGTTAATAATACAATGTAGACAGGATACAAGTGAAAACTTATCAAATATACAGTAGCAGTCATAACAGTTGATACATTGAGAAGAAAAATACTAGTAATCGAACAAATGTTAAACATTATTCAGATTAGAGAACAAACATAGTAGCTATATAAAGTAGGATGAGATATTGGAGGACTATGAGTAGAGTTAGTTATGTAGGGTGGGAGCATGAGCATTCCCACTGTGATGCTAGATGTAAAAAAAGAGACTTTTTGAAGGTAGAGTGGTTGGAGGTGGTGCGGATGAGTGGGGGTAGGGAGTTCCAGAGGCGAGCGAGGCTGAAGGACAGAAGGCTTTTGCCTGGGGGATGAGTGGGTTTGTGCACTTCTAGTAGATTTTGATTATTTGACCTTAGAACTCTGTTAGGTAGGTGCATTTTAAAGGCAGAGGAAAGGGAGGGACAGAGGGAGGGGTTTTGAATAAGCTTATGGGCTAGGGTTAGTTGAGTGTAAGATAGTTGGTTGGGAAGTTCTAGCCATTTTAGTTTATGGAGGGATAAACAGTGGTGAGTGGAGGAGTTATGGCTGGTGGCGAATTTTGCAATTTTATTATAGCAGGAGGTAAGCTGTTTTTTTAACAAGGACTGAAGATTAGTTAGTAGTGGGGCACCATAGAGTAGGGAGGGGATAAGGAAGGAAGTAGAGAGAGTGATTTTAGTGGCAGATGTGAGGTAGGCATTCTGTCTATAAAGCATGCCAAGTTTTTGATGTGTTTTTTTGATGTTTATTTGCAGGTGAGAATTAAATTTGAGTTGGCATTAAATTTGAGTTAGAATGATTCAGGTTGCACATTCCCAATGCAAATAGAGGGGTTAGGCCCTTTTTGTCAACATGCCATTGATGGCACAAAAGAACCCCCATGGCTACCAGAATGATACCCCCTCCAGATGGATATTACCCTTGTACTAGGAGCTCCCGGTACGAGAGAACAAATTAGCTCAAGTTGCATCAGTAGTAGCTTGATGGTCAGTAGGCACTGGGCCAAACAAGACCTAGAAGAACAAGTTAAATTAATGTGTCATTCTTCCAGTATATCATTACATTTCTTATTTACCCTTTCTACTAATTCACCCACTATGTAAGAAGGCTTGTGCCATTAACTCAGTTGTGTGAAAGTATTTGTAGGAGACTATTTTATACAGTGATTTGAAGAGCCTGAAAGTCAAACTGAATAGTACTGTGCAAGTTCCAAAATAACACTACACTATGTACAAAAACAATGAATCTGGGCTATCATAAGGATTTTGCCAGACCCAAACCAGAATACTGAAAAGGATGGTGCAAAGACAAAAGCTGTCACTGCTTATCAGTCATTTTGTCAGTTTTAGGCTTACTCATTCAGCACCTCTAAGGGAACAGCTGTTTCCATGGTATCATTCAATTATTTTAAAGTTCATGTCAACATGGGGGTTCCAGGGCTGTTCCACTAAATTCAATGACCATCTAATCTCGTTACTGACTTTCCAGTTATTTTTTTCTGCTGAATAAATTTATCAATTTTTTGTATAACTCTCACTAAATTATTACACTCTATAGACTGCCATTGCACTAAAACTAGCAAACACCTCTGATTTTGTAACCCTAACAAAGCAGTATTTGTTTCAGTATCTTACTAAGCTTCTTACATTATACTTAGGTAACTAGCCTTTCCTTGGTAGGGGGAATCTCTTCAAATCCTCCATACATCCTTTGTAGTCACAGCTGAGGCCAATACCTTCCTGTAGTCCAAGTGTTTTATATCTGGAGGTTCATAAGTTCATAGGTAGGTACTAGGCTATCGGCCCAAGGGCCTAAGTAAGCCTAGCCAACAAAGTTCCCTGGCTTACCCCAACCTCAGAAAGTTAATTTCCTGTGGCCCTGTCGAGCAGAGCCACAGAAGTGATCCCCGGGGTGTATTTCCTGTTACCCATCCACTCATCAAGATTTTTCTTGAAGAGAGTTAATGAGGAACTTTGCTTGACATAGATGGGTAGCTTGTTCCAGAGTATGGGAAGTCTCTGGGACAGGAATCTATCCCTCCAGCAAGTCCTGTTTATTGTGGTGACAAGGTTTAGGTCCCTAGAGCATGTAGCTCAGAGGGATTTCTTTAGGTGCAGCATGTCCAACAGCTCTGGGTTTGACATAGCTTTATATGTTAGGCAGAGATCACATCGGAGTAGGCGATGTTTTCTTTCTTCTGCCTGACTGATGCACTACTCTAATGAACCAGAGAAAATCTGTTCATTAACATCCTGATATGTCAAGTCACATTGAGGTATGTGGATGTATATGTCTGTGCATACTATGACCAAGATGTGAAAATGTAGCTGAATGAATGACTATAGAGAAAGGATCTACACCTTTGAAGGCCCACATGCAGTAATTTTTTATGACAATTTCAACAGTTTACTATTAATTAAAATACAAACGTGCCATATAAAAAACAAGTGACAACAAAATTATTTTATTACATACAGCTATGTGCTTGTTCTGATTAAATTAATGACTTCACTAATATGCAGAAATGATATATTGCTATAGAACAGTAGTTATATTTTATGAAGCGCACACATGCCCTGCATTCTGCAATAAGATTTACAGCAGCCTTGAAGTTCTGAAAAATTTACAGATTACTTTCCATAGTATTCATACCATGGCTTCTTTTAATTAAGTATGATCAAACACTTTCATTGCCAAAAGAACATTCCAATGGAGATTACCTGCTGGAATATTTGTGACAGTGAATTGCTAGAAAAAAATAATCTGGACAGTGTCACTGTGAGAAAAGCATGTCTCTGATTGTATGTTCTATAAACACTTCTCTGATTTGCAACTGGCAGGACACCATATCTCATACAAGGTAATGACTGTTTTCTGTTAGCAACTTTCCAGTCTTCTTCACTTCAAGTAAAAGAAAATAAATCGCTAAATTAAGAAGATTAAAACAAACCTGCAGAACAAAGAAACCACATTTTTGATGAATTTTCTTGACAACTGTTTGGATGTAAAGGTCAAATGTCATGTCTTCATCTATTATGACACCCATGAGTTTAGTGTTTGCGACTTGTTCAGCCTTTGTCCTATTTGAGGTGGTGGTGGAAGGAAGACTTTCAGTCCAAGTGCTTCTGATGTGAATAGGAGCACTTTAATCTTTCTAGGGTTCAGTAGGAAGTCTGAACAGAAGCGCAGGTGGCTCAACCAGCACTCAATTCCAGTACCATGAATCAGTGCCAGCTCTTCAAATGAAGAGCGAAAACAAAAAAAGACACCTCACTGTAATTATGTAGCCATCTTCTTATTACAGTTAGATCCACACCCCACCTCTCCGTTACTCTTACATTGAAGAAAAAAAGAAAAAGCAGCAGTTCCTTCTACTGGCACACCAACTGGGTGGCCATATACACGATACAACCCCCACCCCGTGTCCCAGTCATTCAGTTCCCATTTCTGTGCACTGACCCCAGCCCTCCTTTCTCTCATTTTACTAAAAAAAAACCACTTCTTCTTTCAAACTGAAGCAAACAAAAGAGATTTTCTATATATTTTTTTTACTTTTAAACTGTAGCAAACTGCTTGCTACAGTTTAGACCACACACGGAGCACTACAGTGCTCAGGTTTGACCACAAATGTGGATCAAAATGTGCTGATTGCATCCCCCAACACTTTGATCTCAGGGTAGTTGTCAATTTTTGTATATCATTTAAGTTACAGGCAAAATGGATGAGTGTAAAGTCATCAGCATATTTAACAAGGATGGCATGTTTAGTGCCAGCGTGCAGGTCAATGATAAAGAAATTAAGCATGAGTGGTCCATGCATGGACCCCTGTTGCACAACTACAGTGACTGGTAGAATTGTGGAATATTCATTTTGCCATTTAACTGCTTGAAATCTGTCAGTTAAATAGCTGTTGTGAAACCAGGGAAGAGAACTGAGTGAGAGTCCAAAGGAAGAAATTTTTGTAACAGTTTATAATGATTGACCATACTGAATGCCTTTGATAAATCTTGAAGTAGGGAAAAGACTAGGTTACTTTTATTTCTGCTCTTAATTGATGGTATTGGGGAAATGCAATAACAATGTGTTAGTTCTGTGATTTCAGCCTGAAGCCATGTTGGAATGGGGAGAGGAGTTTGGTAACTATAAGACTGTCAAGCATTTGAGTGTGCACACTCTTTTCCAGAATTTTGGATATAGGGGTTGTATGGTAATGGATCTGTAATTCGTTTAGTCTGTGTAAGGTCTATCACTCTTTAAGGGTATAATGCAAGCTTTTTTCCAGATTAATGGAACATAGCACTCTTTGATAGATCTATTTATTAATACAATAGAAGACATATAGTTTGAGCAGCTATTTTAGTTATTCTCATGGGAGACTATCATAGCTAAGGAAGTGGTTGTCAGATTGCATTGATATTTTTTTATCACTGTAATCGTGCCATGTTAAAGTCAGAAATGTGTCCAATTAGAGTTTGATCGCTGAAGAACAGTTGTAGTATTTCTAGGATTATCTTTAATTAGTGAAGTTACTGTTTACACGAAGTGGGTACTAAATTTATTTGCAATATCTGTTGGGGGAAGTTCAAGTGAGGAATTAGGTTGTGGTAAGTGTCCTTGGATTTAGTAATTTACAAATGGCTGTCCAAATTTTAGGGAGGTCATTTTGATGAGTTTGCTGAAGACTGCAATAGTAATGCTTTATGTCAAGTCTTATATTGATTTTGGCAATATATTTTAAGATGCCTAAAATTTTGAAACCTTTCTAGGTTTTAAGTG
This sequence comes from Protopterus annectens, assembly GCF_019279795.1. Taxonomy (NCBI): domain Eukaryota; kingdom Metazoa; phylum Chordata; order Ceratodontiformes; family Protopteridae; genus Protopterus; species Protopterus annectens. Next base: position 98,747,454 of record NC_056731.1, on the reverse strand, counting down.
TGTGCCAGGTTTTCAAATTTTGTCAGTAATTTTCATGAGATACTTGTTTTTTGTTTGTTTTTTTTTCCTTTGGAAAGAGGACAACCAATGAGCATTCTGAGAAAGGGAATGTTTTTTATGACTTCCAATTAGAGAGCTTTACTGTAGAAATAAATATTTCTTAATTGAAATTAGATAGGCTGTGTACAAGGTTAAACTAGTATTATTTGGTCAGTATGTTAGAAGCCTAGTTATAAAACTGGGAAGGTGATCACTCAGGGTTTCATGTAGTACCTGTAAAGGAAATCTTAGTGGAATGTGATGTGATTATCTAATCTGGTATAGAAGCCCTTCCTGAAGATTTATTTATTTACCTGATTGGGATATTAATAATTTGTGCTAACCTGTAGAGATTTAAGGTGACGGTGGGAGACATAGATATGATTTCTGACCAGCCAATGTTCTAGTCACCAGTGATAAGAGTTTTGAGTGGAATGTTCTTCTTAGAATGCATATGACAGTAATGCATAGACTCTTTTTTAGGTTATGCTTGACTACAGAAGTGAGCAGTTCAGCATTCCTGAAGTGAGGCAAGCTGCACTGGAAAAAGAGATAACTGAAAGTTTTTTTTGGATATATGATAGCTACACCATCAGCTTTTTTGCCTAAGAGGTCAGGTCTAAGGATGCTGAATGTTGGTGGTATAAGTGTTATATTAGTGCTTGGAGGTTTGAGCCAGGTTTGTATAAATATAAGGACATTGGAGGTATGATGTGATATGAAAGCATGTAGTTCTGTTATTTTGTTACAAAAACATCTGAGATTTATATTAAGTAATTTTAGTCCTGATGGTATTTGATTGTTTGTTGTTGATAATAGGATGCAGTTGTTTGGAGAAATGTGGGGTTGCTATCTATCTGAGGCCAGGCTTAGGATGCATGTCACCACAAAGATGAATTTTTGGTAAGGAGTTTATAGAGGAGCATAGCCATATAGTTCTGATTTTGACTCTGCTAGTCTGTGGTGAAGGTTACTTTTCTTTATGTATGAATGTTTGAAGAAATAGATGTGGGTTGTGTTAATAAGGGTCTGTGCTATGTATAAATGTTTAAATTTGCTACTGTTTGTATATAAGGCCTATGGATTGTTATTTGGGGATATAGTTTGTATACAAATTGGTATGGTATGGGACAATATAATCAAAGCAGCTGAGAAGAAGTAAGCCCATGATTGAGATATGAAAGTAAGGTAACAGACTTGGATTATGAGAGTGATAGAAAGGCGTTATAGCAAGTAGTAGGTAGTATGGCATGCATATTTAAAAATAAAAGAGCTTTAGAGTTTGTTAATTGTTATTGCTACATTGTTGTTAGAAATGAGGAGGCAGTCAGGGTTTACTATAACATATTTTAAATATAGTATTACAGAGGTATAGGAACAACTGTACTGTTAGTGCTATGATAAGTGGATGGGTATAAGAATAAAGTTTTCTAGATATGATGGCAGCTGGATAGTAGAGGCAATTTGAGGGTAGGCTGTGCAAGACTATACTTTGAGGTTTTGGTATATAAAATGGTTATAGTCCAGACAGGGCTGCTAGTAGGTAAAATGGACTATGGGAGATGGCAGAATGGAATATATTGTGGAGTACGAGGAGAAGAAGAACGGGTGAAAATTGATGAGGTGTATAGAATTATACTAGATGAAGATGGATAATAGAAATTGTTATGGTACATAGAATAAGCCTGAAAGAAGGTAGTTAATTTTGGAAGAGTGCAGGAAGTGAGAGCGGCTAAGGGTAGAAGTAGGGGTGGTTGGTTAGGTAGAAATTAAATGATATGAGGTGGGTGGAAATGGGGGAGAACTGGAGAGCAAAACAAAACCACATGGAGATGATACTTCCTTTTCCTGGAGTTGATAAAAAAGTATTGAAGACATGCGCTTTTCCCTTCTTTTTAAACAGAAACTACCTAAGACACGTAGTTTATCCTTTTTTAATGGGAATCGATAGTGACCAAATTTAGTGTGTAAGCTGTAAAATTAAATTGTTGTCACTTTATTTCATAAGATCACACTTCGGTGTACTACTGATATGTAATTCAGTTGACATCTAAATCAGTTTTTGTGTTACAGATAAATTGTATTCCACTTGGCTTGCACACCGGCTGTGTGATGACGCAACCCTGAAACACATTATATCGATCCAAAAATACTGAAACTCACCTCAATATAGACAAACTTAAAAAAAAATGTATGCAGGAGGCATGCCCTCTATACCCTCCATCCCCCTGATACTTATATATACCAGCGCCAGGATTTCACAAAAGTGAGAAAAGGGCAAATTCCCACTCTCTGCTGTACGGCAACCTCACAGAAACAGATGCAAACATTTTTTGATTATTTGAGATTTTGATCTCAGAAGTCAGGCTTGGGAAGAACACCTCCAATGTTTTACAAAAAATTTTTAGGACCAGTAATTTTACAATCTTCAAAAATAATGCAAAACATCTACAGTTTAAATAATTATACTGAATTAGATATTACGTGAAAACATTGGTTAAAAATAGATACAACTTATATGACAATGGTTTAATATTTAGGGAAATATTTAGCCAGTTTGTTGAAAAATTAAAGATAAGTTAGTATAACACAAACAGGAATTGTAATATGAAGTGAGAGAAAAAAGGTTATGGCATATTTAGAAAGAAAGTCAGGGGAGAGAAACTGCTTGAAGTAAGGAAGTGAGTGAAGAAGTGAGATTAAGGATATGTAAGGTATGAATAGGTGCTTCTTCATATTTAGGGGAATAGTTTATTGTTACTAAGGATACTGTTTATCATTATTAGTGCAATAATCTAATGCTTTTTTCTCCAACTTCTTTCCCATCCTCTGCTTTCTAGCCAACCAACACTCTAACCATCCCAGATGTGGCTACCCCTGTTACCTACCAAACCTTGATACCCACCCTCTCTCTCTATACCTACCTTACTACCACTCGTGAACCTATTCCTCCCTGTCCTTTTTGTACTGCCATTCTCCTCATCAAGCCATTTCTCAGCTACTTATTGTTAATACAGTGTTAACTCTGACATATACATTATACTGTGTTATCTTAAAAGCATGCCTGTTATTGTTACTGTATGGCCTTCTAGCCATTTATGTAACTGAAATTGTATTTTCTGTATAATTTGTATGTGGAGCTTTTCTCCCCGGGCCTCCACTGAAAATGGGCTCTCCAAGGCCCAGTAGACTTTCTCGGTAAACAAATGCAATAAATAAATAAATACATTTTATATATATATATGTATATATATATATATATATATATATATATATATATATATATATATATATATATATATATATATATATGTCTGTGTGTGTACACACGCATGCATGCAAACACACACAACAAAAACGCTTTGGCATATATACACACATACATACACACATATATACAAAATAAATGCATATTTATTATACATATTTATTTATTGACATTTAATTACCGGGAAAGTTTGACTAGATAGGAGCCCATTTTTAACGAAGGCCCAAGGAGAAAAGTTTCAAAGTATTACAAAACATTTTAAGACTAATAATTTTACAGTTTTTAAAAATAATACAAAAACAAATGCGATTTAAAAAATTATACTAATGTTTCCAAGTTTTACATAATATAAAAACATCAGTTAGGAATAGATACAAGTTATATGACAATGATCTAATACTTAGAGAAGTTTTAGTCAGTTTTTAGAGAAATCAAAGGTAAGTTAGTATAATACAAACAGAAATTTCAATATGAAGTTAGAGAAAAGTAGGGTTACGATATTTTTAGAGAGAAAGCCAGTGGAGATAAATTTATAGAGGTAAGGAAGTGAGTGAAGAAGGGAGAGTAATACTTCAGTATGAAGAGGTATTTCTCCACATTTAGGGATGTAGTTTATCCTGGTGATGATCAATAATAGAGCCAGCTTTTGGTTAGAAAGTGTTTCAGAATGGTTCTGAAGGACAGGAGGGTAGGAGGGTAATCACCTGATGGACAGAGATAAGGAGTTTCAAGCCTGAGCATCACTGGTATGAGTACAGACAATGCCCAGCATATCTGATAGGTTTGTAAACAGACAGATGTTCGGAGTCATAGGATCATAATGACAGACTAGAAACATAGTTGTGTAGAATGTTATTTAGTGCCAGACAAGTTGATGAACATATATATCTATATATTTTTAAACCAAAGGGTAAAAGGATCACACAGACCATGCAGTCAGTAAAACCTGCACAAAAACTCAGGCAAGATAAAATCTTCACTGTGTATTACCTTAAACCTCCTGTAGTGGTGGCCCATGGGATATATGCAAATAACCACTTAAGGCCATTACAGAGTTTCAGCAAAATGACTTCTGAATGACCATGACTTTTTACTTTTTAAGTCTTTATGACTACATTTTGTCCAATAAACTCAAACTCAATTGAATGTTATTTGTGATATTTTGCAGGCACCCTAATTGTATTGGCATCATGCTTGATTATAAGCTCTGTGTTCCTAAAGTATATCCAAACAATCCACTTATGGTGTGCTGATGAGATTAATAAAAACCCAGAAACATTCATCTCTACAGCTAGTGGGGATTGGCTTTATTGGTCAGAATGTACCCATAAAGACTTAAAAAGAAAATTGTAAAATATTATGGGCATTCACTAGACATTATCTGAAATACTTCTCTGTCCTTAAGTGATCATTTGCATATATCTCATGGGTCTCCAGTATAGGAGGTTTAAAGTATTTCACACTAAGATTCTAGCTTAGCTTTGCTTTTTTTTACAGTTCATATACAAATATATATATATATATATATATATATATATATATAGAGAGAGAGAGAGAGAGAGAGAGAGCAACAGAGACAATAAGCTATTGATCTGCCTCACTGGCTGGAGTTGTTAGTGAGGTGAACAGAGAATGAAAATGCAAGAAAGGAGGAAATTATAAGATAAGGCCAAGGAAGCCTCACTTGTTCACTCTCTATTCTGTGATCATAACTGAAGAATGAATGATTGTTGAACCCTGTCACACTGGCTGTAATGATGTGGAGTAGCACCAACTGTGCCCAGGTGAAGTAGTAGGGCCATGCATGTGGAACATTTCCAGCTTAGCTAGCTGGAGTTTTGTAAAGAATTATACGCCATTTGAATATCAAACTAATTTGTACAGATGCTTGTGTTAAAAATGTTTTTGTAAAGTTGATTGTGTTAAAAATGTATCAACAGTGGGTCCTGCTGGACAGAAAATAAATATACATGTATGTTAGACTGTACAGTTGTAACAGATGAAATTTATATAATTTAACAGAGAATAGTGAAAGGGAAGGGGTTAAGCTCAGCCCAGTTAACCTTAGGAAAAATAGCCGGAAATTAAATGCCTTGGTTTAGGCCATAAAGATTTTACCTCACAGGTCTGAATGCAGCCAGAGACGCAATGTTTCTACTACCCTAGGGTCCCAGAGAATAGCTTGTTAGTTTCTGCAGGAAGGGTGGAAGTACTGGAATTGTTTTACAGTTTCCAGATGCTGTAATAAGCATTAGCTAAACTTCTATGTGTGTATTGTGACACATCAGTGCTACATCCTGGCTCAGTTTCTAGTGACACGGTAGTTTGGGAACCACAGAGTCAGGTGACTAGATGTGATACTATTCTGTAGCCAGTACTGAAATTTCTATTTGAATACTAGTGAGACATGTGAGGTGTGCACTCTTGTTTTGGACCTGACAAGAGACACTTTTCCACCTTTATCTTGCCTTGCTTTAGTAAGTAACTAGGGAACAGTAATTCTTCAGTCAGTTAGAAAAATACAGTGAGATTACCTAAATGTAGTTTTTCTATATCTGTCTGAGTCTTTCCATCTGTGTTGTTTTTTGTATTTTCTGTGACTAAACTCTGGCATTTAATGTAAATAGATATTCAATATTTTCATGTTTTCTGTTTATTATTTAAATAAATATATCTAAACCTTTCATTGTGGCTATTTTAGAAAATATTTAACTTTGAGAGTACTTGCATCTGTTTAGTGGCACTGTGATTCCATGTTCTTGAAAGTCTTGCTGCTTGATTAACATTATTTGTATAAGCATTAATTTTAAGAGAGTGTGTGTGTCAGGTCAGCTACTTTGAACAGGAACACTGAGAGTACTGATTTCACAGACAGGGTGGTGGAGGACTTGGTTTGGAATATCTGGCTAAGGACTCAGTTCTGTAGTGGTCAATGGGTAATCTTATTTGTGGCCTGGACAGAAAGCCAGCCCCATGACTGTAGTGTTCATTCCATGTGTGCTCTTATAGGAAATTGTACTGGGAGCAGAGGACTGCATCTAAAAATACTGGGTGTGTCTATTTTTCTTACAGTGAACATTCCCCACCGGTGTCAGTGTTGAAGATTGATACTCCTAGATGACTGTCCCAGAGGAGGGGCATCAAACTGGCTATACTCCATATTTTGCACATGTGGTATAAGAATACAATATCTACCAGTTTCTCCTACTAATTTCTTATATGGCAAAGCATACTTTGTCTTACAGAAATACATATTGATAGGGTACATGCACAAAATATGTGGTTTGGCCTGAATGGCAAAATACATTTATATAGCATAGTACCTTGCATGCACAGTAATGCATGCACATGCACACACACGCGCACACACTTTTAATTAAATTATAAAGCGCATGGAATGCTTTACAGAATAATGCCATAACTTCAATGACTAAACATTAAACAACAAGCTCAGTGCATCAAACACTTAGGGTAGGTAGCAGCATTGCCTCAAAAATATGCTATGAACACTGTTTGGAGTTTTACACTTTTGTCCCTTTCAACCAAACACATACACCTTTATATAAAATATTATTTTCAGAAAATCATATGTATGTATGTAATTCATTTATTTTATTTAGGCATGTTGACCTGGGTAGTTGGCTGATCCAAGAAGAACCCATTTCAGCCACATGCTGGCAGTCACAAAACATTTGAGAAAGGTAGCAGAATAGATATACAAAACAGAAACTAGTATGTAATATAGTTTCTGTGTGAATGTTGCAAGTTTGAATGGCTGCTTCCTTGTGCTTAGCCCCACCCTAGCATACAGTCACACACACAAACACATACATGCACACACATATGCACACGCATCAAACTCATGGTTGCAACATACATTCAGACTCTAGTGTCATTCAGATTTGGGCCTATAAGTCATTTTTAGCTCTTCTTTTACTCCTACATAAGATTAAAACCTTAATCTGTGAAAATGTACTAAGACTAGGTCAGACGATTTATGTTTTTTTCTACTATAGGAAAACTAGATTTAAATTAAAATACAAATATCTTGATAGTACCAGAGGGGGGAAGCATATTTGTATGCACTTATATTTATATAATGCTGGGACAATTTTCTATGTAAACCATTTAACCTTTAACATTTCTCCTGTCATTGTTTAAATAAAGTGTTAGTTTAGATAAAATCAAAAGTGGCTAATAAATACCAAATGCCATAATAACAGCAATAAAAAGTTAAAAATGACAGTGTGGTATTAATTTAATTTTAAGAAACATAAGCTTTTAAACTACATATTGCATAAACAAATGCTTTCATAGTAGCAGTGTTATGTGAATTTCAAACCATCCATCCATGGCATCCTATATTTCATTTACCAGTAGTTCATTTTTCCAGTTTAAACAGCCCAGAGCTTATCTACTGAAGAATATTTAATTGCTCTCTCAAGGCAACACCTGTCAATCTCCATCTCCCTAATTATCCCCTTCGCACCCAACCCCCACTTCTATATCCATGTCCTTATAAATAGGAATCTTCACATTGTATTGATTTAACCTTTCACTTCACCCACTCCTGGCTGACTGCTTGAAAAGGTTAGATTTGAAAATGTTTGTATATAGTTACTTCTGTATGATGGTACCATGTTACCCAATGCATTGTAACAACCACTATGCATTGCTTCTTATGCATTATTTGTACTCACAAGATACCATTTTGATACAGGTATTTAGCATTTTGCAACACTACTTAACTGCTTCTGTGTAAAACAAATACCAAATATTAAATTGTGTAAACCATTTTCTGCTTTTGGGTTGTACCTGAAAATACTCCATCCACATCATAATTGTATCCTGGTTACCAAAATAAATAAATAAATAGCAGGATTTACCCCCATAAAAAATAAATAAGTAAACAAACTGTCAAGCTTTTCTTCAGACTTTTACCACCTTTGCCATAAATTAAGTAGGTCTGAAAATCTAGCATTTAAATCAGAACCAATTTAAGCTGTGCATAATATCACGTAACATTGCCAATAATGCCTCTGCTTCAATTGTAGTATGCTGTTATCAGCATTTAACATGTAAAGATGAATTTGATAGCTTGAAAGTTTGCATTTTTCTTTTTAAGTAAATACCTGACAGTGCAGCACTCCCATTTTTTCCCATACTTTTCAACTACTTCAAAATAAACATATATATCTACTGCTGTTCTTAGAAGAAAACCACAGTTTGCCTTTTATTATCTCCTGAGTCTGTTGATAGCAGGACTGTAGGACAATCCCAGTGCTTAAAATTCGGGTCCGAGTTCAAGCTGACAGACGACACGCTCACTTCGACATGTCACTTTCATTCCCACCCACAGTGCCATTTTACTTTTAAATATCCTGTAAATCCACAGTTCCAGTCTTGTTTCAGTTCCCAGGATGAAGTAATCTTTGATTTGTGTTCCTGTCCGACTTCCATTGAATTGGGGAACTGCAACTGTAATAGTTTCGTTCCAACCTATTTCACATTGCCATGAATGCCTTTTGAAAAATTAAATCAAGTAAATAGCAGGATCAGTATTTCTACCCTTAGTTATTTATTTATTTCCCCCTTTATATCTAAACATATAACTAATTGTAGATCTTGGTTGCTGATCACGCTTTATTTAGCACTAAAGTCTGATCAGCAGCCAAGAACTACAATATCCATTTAAGTTTACATTAAATAATCTCAAATGTGAAGAAAGATTCAGTGGTCCTTGCAGAATACTAACCTCTGTAATTCCGTTATTTCAAAGGGCTTTCTCTTTGTCAGTTTGTTGTAAGCTTGGTCTCATAAAAGCGAAGGATGTGATATTATGACATAATTTTACTGCACATTTTGTTATATTTAGCATACTTCCCAACTGCTCCTGATTTTTGTCAACAAAACCTGGCTTTGCCTAATATTTTGTGACATCCCTCACAGTGTTTTTTTTTTTTAAAGAAACAAAGATTGGATTCAGTAAATAATGCTAGGCATTTATGTTCATGTTTCTTATTTTCTGGAGAAAAGGGTGTTTACGAAAAATTTGTTATATTATCCTTTTTTGCAACCTTGATTGATATTTAAAATGTTCACTGATTTTTCTCTTGTTGCTATATGTTTACCCTCTTACTAGGTCACGAAAAGCTGACAAGTAGGAAAGTATGACTCGTTGCAATACAGAAACTCAGACCAAAATTAAAAACACATTTCAAAAAGAAAAACCAAGGCAGCCTGAACCACTTTAAATAAAGTCATGAACTATGCCCCCAGCTCCTGGCTCAGATTTAAAATAAAGAAAGCTGTGCCAGGGAAAAGCGACATCAGAAAAATATACAGTGCGTCTGTGTGTGTGTGTGTGTGTGTGTGTGTGTGTGTGTGTGTGTGTGTGTGTGTGTGTGTGTGTGTGTGTGTGTGTGTGTGTGTGTGTGTGCGTGTCTGGTTGTCTACGATGTCCATGAGTGCGTATATGCTAGTGTTTGCAAGTGTGTGTATGTGACTGTATGTGAGTGCATGTGCATATATGGGTACGTGCGAGTGCATGTGTATATGAGTGTATTAGTAACTGTATATGGCTGTACAAAAGTACATATGTATATGCAAGTCTTAGTGAGTGTGTGCCAGTGTGCACTACTGCATGTATGTGAGTATGCGATTACATGTAAATGACTGTCTGCGAGTACATGCTATATGTGAGTGTGAGCGAGTGCCTGTATGTAGGTATGTATGAGTAAATGTGGGCATGTATGAGTGTGTAGAGGGTTCAGAATCAGACATAAGGGAGGTTGCTCCAGAGAACATTCTTTTTTTAATCTTTAAAGCATGCATACCTCTCACCTGTACAGATTTTTTTGCAGAATGTCCAGATTTTTGCCTCATACTTTCTGGTCTGTTCTCTTCATAAGATTTGTGGTTTTCTGGCAAATCACTGAGAATTAAAATCCCTAAATAATGACATGCATTTGACTTTCAGACCTCATTTCCTTCAGAAAATCCATGTTAACACAAATCCTGTTATTCTAGTAACATTTTTAAATTATAAGAACAATATTTAAAATCTGTCCCTACTTCTTCATCCCATCATTATTTTAGACTTTAACCAGATTACTTGCACTAAGAGGCTGAGAGTTAGTCACAGATACTCAAGGAAATTAATTATTCATTTTATTGCAATATTCATTTTTTTAAGTTAAAACAAAAGCTGGCAATGTAAAATTCAGCAAATATTACTCAACAGATGCATTTATTTATTTATTGGTCTTTGTTTACCCGGAAAGTCTGACTAGGTAATATCCATTTTCAGCAGAGGCCCAGGATAAAAAGCCCCATTTGCTTACATTGCATTATACTAAGATCCAGTTATCAGAGTAGTTATTTGTATTTTTATTTACATTTATACACAAACAGTAGTTAAAGTTAGACATTCTAAGATTTTACAGAGGTGGAAGTTACTAAAAAGAAAGCCAACGTCCAACTTACTGGATTGTACAGGCAGCAGTTATGTACAAAAATGTATTTATTTACTGGGAAAGAGCCCATTTTCAGCAGAGGCCTGGGGAGAAATGCTCCAGACACATGTTTGGAATGTGGGAGGAAACCAGAGCACACGGAGGAAACCCATGGGAACACATGTAGAGTCTGCACAGAACGCACCCCAGTTGAAAATCAAACTAGTGATACTCTTGCTGTGAGGCAACAACACTAATCACTGCACCAAACTGTATTGTCATTTCAATGAAAGACTGAGAGCATGTATTCGGAGAGTATGGTACGGTGAACACAGAGTCTTAATCTTGTGAAGAGTATGTGCAGGACCACTACTGGTTAAGATGTTGTTTAAAATGTGGTTTAAAACTATTGAGCTTGTCAGAGAGTTTTATTTGTGCGGGGGTACTATTTCAGAGTATAGCAATGAACTGGGAGCAGAGCAAGTCTACTGCAAAATGATTTTACTTTTTTGTAAGTAATGAGAATTTGTTACTATAACGGAGGTCCCTTGCTGGAGAGTAAGGCAGTAATACGTTTTGTAATGCAGGGCATTTTTCTGGATGATGAATGAGATTTTCTGTGCTGTAGTTAGTTGTGAGTTTGTTAGGTAGTTGTGCAGTTCAAGCCAGTTTATTTGCTTTAAAGGGACAATCCCAACATTTAAAATTCAGGTACAAATTCCGGATGACCAAAGTAACACCTACCTCAGCAACATCACATACATTCCTGCCCGCAGTGTTGTTTTATTTAAATTATTTTGTACATACCCTTCCCCTGTCCTGTATTAGCTCCCATTGTGCACGAAACTCACAATTTTTGTTCCTATCAGCTTTCTGGTTGAGTTAAACTCTAGACTTGCATCTTCCTTGTTCTTTGTCTACAGAAGAATTTATGCCTTTTCACTTTCTGATTTACGTCTTTCCCCTAATGCTTTTCTGCAAATAATGCAAAAAAAAAGTCATAACAAAAGAAAAAATGTGGTTTGTAGTGTGTTAGATATAGCTGCATAGTTCTATCCCTAACACCGGAAAGGTAAGTTTTATTTTCTGTTAACATAGCAATGATCGGGATGGATGAAGGAGATTACAGTACACTAATTTAAACAAATCATGGAGCTCGGATTAAATGAAAGCTAATGGCTGCTATTATTTTGCATTCACTAAGCAGTGCTTATCCTATTTAGCAAGTGTAAAATAAAAAAAAGAAGAAAATAAAAATCAGAACTGTATGTGTGTGTGAGTTTGTATGCGTGCATGACAATGTGAGTAAGATTGATCAAGCTGTTATTTTACACTTGCTAAGCAGTGCTTTTGCTGTTCAGCAAATGTAAAAGTAAAAAAAGTGTGTGTGTGTGTGTGTGTGTGTGTGTGTGTGTGTGTGTGTGTGTGTGTGTGTGCGTGTATTTGTATATGTGTGTTTATTTTTCTGTGTGCGTGTGTGTACATGTGCTTGTGTGAATGAGAGCAAAAGTGTGTGTGTGTGTGTGTGTGTATGAGTGTGTATATATATATATATATATATATATATATATATATATATATATATATATATATATATATATAGTGTGTGTCTGTATATCTATATGTGTGTGGGTGTGTATATTTATGCATGTATGTGTCTGTGTGCATGGTGCATATGTCTGTGCTGTCTGATAGCTGCAGTGAGGCCACCTCCAGTGGAGTGGAGTCCCCAAAGGCTCTGTGCTGGGCCCACTCCTCTTTAGCATCTATTTCTCAGATGCCAAAGTCAATGTCAAAGGCCTTTGACTGACCATGATGATTGCAAACTGGGAGCAGTCATTGAATCCACCAAGATAACACCACCCTTCAGAAAGGTCTAATACAAATGTGTGGTGCCAAAGCCATGGCTTAACACTCTATCAAGAAATGCATTACAGTACCTTGTGGGAAGTCTACCACCCTGGGTAACATCCTCAATAAAACACCCTTAAATGTTGATTCACTAGTCTTCAACCAGCATGTTTCAAAGTAATAAGAAAATCCTTCTATGTTTCTCAACTAATAAGCAAGGGTATGACATCTAGGTCCAGAAAGGTTGTCATACCTCTGTACTCGGCCCTTATCAGACCCATTACACAGTATAATGCTCCCTTTGGTATGTACCTAACTAGACACATGCAGCAATTGGAACATCCACAAAGGTTCTTTACAAAAAGAGTACTGAGAGTAAATACAATCTCTCACACTGATTGCGTCAAAGTCCTGCCTCTTTACTCAGTATCATGCAGACTTCTGAAAGGTGACCTTTGCCTGAAATAGAAGACATCACTTGACCCTGCTTTGATGAGCGTTTTGCACATCTGCAAAACAAACAGCATCAGAACTACTAGATTAAAAGACCTAAATGTTGCATGTGACATAAATAGGACATGTTGGAGAGACAGATATGTTTCTCAGAGAATTCCCATTCTCTAGAGCAGGCTCCCCATCCATGTAAAGCAAAGTTCCTCCCTATCCCTGTGCAACTTGAACCAATGGATGGCTAATTGGAAATTCACCCCTGGCCTGGCTCCTATGTCTGTCATGGAAGTAGGCCATCAGTATATCACACCTGTATATGTAAATCAAATTTGTGGGCCACATTTGGGTTGCACTGCTAGGCTTATAAGGGCCCCAGTGTTCATTAGCCTAGTATACACCTATGAACGTATGAAATGTTAGGAACTATTCTAAAGCAGACTATATCCTATTAGGTGACAATATGTCCAAATTCAGTGCTCCCTCAAACCCAGAGCACACAGCTACCTATGCATAATTA